>NW_012099098.1:2626144-2646250 GCF_000951045.1 Mandrillus leucophaeus
GCTCTGTTGCCCAGGATGAAATGCAGTGGTGTGATCATGGCTCACTGCAGCCCTGACCTCCTAGGCTCAAGCAACTCTCCTCCCTCTGCCTCCCAAGGAGCTGGACTACAGGCGTGTGTCACCATGTTCAGCTAATTTATGTATTTTTTGTAGACAGGGTCTCACCATGTTGCCCAGGATGGTCTTGAGCTACTGGGCTCAAGCAATCCGCCTGCCTCAGCCTGCCAAAGTGCTGGAACTATAAGCATGAGCCACCGTGCCTGGCCTGCCAATTTCTTAAAATAAGACAACAGTGAAATTTGCCACATCAATTGACTGTTTCTCAAAAGATTTCTCTGTAGCATGCAATGCTGTTTGATAACATTTTGCCCACAGAACTTCTTTCACAAAATTTGAGTCAATCTTTTTAAATCCTGCTGATGCTTTATCAATAAAGTTTATATTCCAAATCGGGATGTCCAATTTTTGTGGCTTCTCTGAGTCACAGTGGAAGAACTGGACCACACATAAAACACACTAACACTAACCATAGCAGATGAGCTTAAAAAAAAAAAAAAACAAACTCGGCCAGGCATGGTGGCTCACGCCTGTAATCCCAGCATTTTGGGAGGCCAAAGTGGGTGGAGCACCTGAGGTCAGGGGTTCGAGACCAGCCTGGTCAACATGGTGAAACTCCATCTCTACTAAAAATACAAAAATTAGCTGGCTGTGGTGGTGGACGATTGTAATCGCTTGGTAGGCTGAGATAGGAGAATTGCTTGAACCCGGGAGACGGAGGTTGCAGTGAGCCAAGATCGTGCCATTGCACTCCAGCCTGGGCGACAAGAGAGAAACTCCGTCTCAAAAAAAAAACAAAAAAACAAAAAAACAAAAAAACTCATGTTTTAGGAAAGGTTACGAATTTGCGTTGGGTCACATTCAAAGCCGTCCTGGGCCACAGGTTGGAAAAGCTTACTCTAAATCCTTTGTTGTCAATAATGTTCACACCATCTTCACCAGGAGTAGAGTGTATTTCAATAAATCACTTTCTTCACTCATCCCTAAGGAGCAACTTCTCATCCACTCAAGTTTTACCATGCCTTTGCAATAATTCAGTCCCATCTTCAGGCTCCACTTTTAATTCTATTTCTCTTGCTATTTCTACTACACCTCCAATTAATTCCTCCACTCAAGTCTTGAGCCCCTCAAAGTCATCCACAAGGGCTGGAATCAACTTCTGTTAATGTTGATATTTTGATTTCCTCCCACCAATCACAAATGTTCTTAATGGCATCTAGAAGAGTGACTCCTTTCCAAAACATTTTTTTTTTTTTGTTTCTCTTTCTTTCAACAGAGTCTTGGTCTGTCGCCCAGGCTGGCGTGCAGCGGCGCAATCCCAGCTCACTGCAACCTCTGCCTCCTGCCTTCAAGCGATTCTCCTGCCTCAGTCTCCTGAGTAGCTGGGATTACAGGCATGTGACACCATGCCATTACACTAATTTTTGTATTTTTTTAGTAGAGACAGGGTTTCACCATGTTGGCTAGGCTGGTCTCAAATTCCTGACCTCAAGTGATTCACCCGCCTTGGCCTCCCAAAGTGCTGGGAGTTACAGGTGTGAGCTACCGCGCTGCCTCCAAAACATTTTCAATTTACTTTGCCCAGAGATCCATCAGAGCGTCAGAGGAATCACTATGGTGTGACTGTGGCTCACTGCAGCCTTGACTCTCTGGTTCAGGTGATCCTCTCACCTCTGCCTCCTGGGTAGGTGGGAATACAAGTGCATGACACCATGCTTTGCTAATTTTTTGCATTTTCTGTATTGACAGGGTTTTGCATGCTGCTCAGGTTGGTCTTGGACCCCGAGGCTTAAGCAATCTGCCTGCCTTGGCCTCCCAAAGTGCTAGGATTACAGGCATAAGCTGCTGCACCTGGCTCAAAATGTATTTCTTAAATAATAAGATTTGAAAATTGAAATTACTCCTTGGTCCAGGGGCTACAGAATGGATGTTGTATTAGCAGGCATGAAAACAATACTAATGTCCTTGTACATCTTCATCAGAGCTCTTGGGTGACCAAGCACTTCTCAATGAGCAGTAATGTTTTACAAAGAATATTTTTCTGAGCAGTAGGTCTCAACAGTGGGCTTAAAATATTCAGTAAAGCATTCTGTAAACAGGCTGTCTCCAAGCTTTCACTGTGCCATCTAGAGAGCACAAGCAGAGTATACTTAGCATAATTCTTAAGGGCCCTAGGACTTTGGGAATGGTACCTGAGCAGTGGCCTCAACTTAAAGTTACCAGCTGCATTAACCCCTAACAAGAGAATTATAGCCTGTCTTCTGAAGCCAGGTATTGTCTTCTCCTCTCTAGCTCTGGAAGTTATAGATGGCATCTCCTTCCAATAGAAGGCTTTTTCATCTACATTGAAAAATCTGTTGCTTAGTGCAGCCATCTTTACCAATTATCTTAGCTAGATTTTCTAGATAGCTTGCTATAGTTTCTACATCAGCACTTGCTGCTTCACCTTGCACTTTTACTTTATGGAGACACTTCTTTCCTTAAATCTCATAAACCAACCTCTGCTAGCTTCAAACTTTTCTTCTGCAGTTTCCTCACCTCTCTCACAGCCTTCAGAGAAATGAAGAGAATTAGGGTCTTGTTCTGAAGGCTGTGGCTTAAAGGAATGCTGTGGTTGGCATGATCTTCCATCCAGACCACTAAAACTTTCTCCATATCAGCATTAAGGCTGCCGCTTTCTTATCATTCATGAGTTCATTAGAGTAGCATTTTCAATTTCCTTCAAGAACTTTTCCTTTGCATTCACAGTTTGGCTATTTAGAACAAGAAGTCTAACTTTTGGCCTCTGTTTGCTTTTGACATGCCTTCCTCACTAAGCTTAGTCATTTCTAGCTTTTGATTTCAAGTAAGAAGCATATGACTCTTCCTTTCACTTAAACACCAGGTCATTGCAGGTTTATTAATTGGCCTAATTTCAAGATGGTTGTGTCTATGTTCAAGATGGTTGTGTCTCAGGTAACAGGGAGGCCTGAAGAGAAGGGGAAAGATGGGGGAATGGTGGCTCAGTGGAGTAGTCAGAGCACATATTTATTGTCTAAGTTTGTTGTCCCTTATGGGTGTAGTTCACGGTGCCTCAAAACAATTACAATAGTAACATCAAAAAATCACTGATCAAAGATTACCGTAACAGATAAAATAATAATGAAAAGGTTTGAAATATTGCAAGAACTGCCAAAATATGACACAAAAACACAAAGTAAACATGTGCAACAGGAAAAATGATGCTGATAGACTTCCTTAATGCAGGGTTGCCACAGACTATCAATTTGTAAAAAAAATGCAGTATCTGCGAAGCACAAAACAAGGTATGCCTGCATATGACATGTCAACCACCAACTGCACACAGGACATTCTCCAGGATAGATCATGTGTTGGACCATAAAACAAGTCTCAATACACTTAAAAAGACTGAGTCTTTTTTAAAATACAAAGTATTTTTCTAACCACAATGAAATGAAAGTAGCAATCAGTAAGAGAGAAAACTGAAAAACTAATAAATATGTGGAAATTAAACAATACCCTTAAAGATCTATCACTATTAAGGGCATTGACTCTCTCAATAAAGAGATCCTAACCTGATGGCTTCACTGTTAAATTCTAACAACATTTAAAGAAGAACTGACACCAATCCTTCTCAAACTTTTCTAAAACACTGAAGAGGAGGGACCACTTCCTAATTTATTCTATTAGGTCAGGAGTACCCTCTGATATGAAAGCCAGACAAAAACACTATACAAAAACTATAGACCAATATCCCTATGAACACTGGAGTAAATATCAACAAAATACTACCAAACCAAATTAAGCAGCATATTAAAAGAATTACACACTACCAGCAAGTGGGATTTCTTCCTGGAATGCAAGGATAGTTCAACATATGGAATCAATCAATGTAACACAAATTAACAGAATAAAGGAAAAAAAAAACCACGTAAAACACATATCATCTTAACTGATATCGAAAAAGCATCTGACAAAATTCAGCACCCTTTTGTGACAAAAACACTCAAGAAGCTGAGAATGGTGGCTCACGCCTGTAACCCTAACACTTTGGGAGGCCGAGGTAGGCGGATTGCTTGGGCTCAGGAGTTTGAGACCAGGCTGAGCAGTATGCTAAAACCCTGTCTCTACACAACTGCCATGTGTGGTGGTTCTCATCTGTAATCCCAGTTACTTGGGAGGATCACTTGAGGTCAGAAGTTTGAGTCCAGACTGGAAGACACAGCAAGACCTTGTTTCTAAAAATAAATAAATATGTATTTTGTAATTAGCCAGGCATAGTTGTGCACAGCTGTAGTCCCAGCTATTTGGGAGACTGAGGCAAGAGGATCATTTGAGCCCAAGAGTTTTAGGCTAAAGTGAGCTGTGATCATACCACTGTAGCCCAGCCTGGGTGACAGAGGGAGATTCTGTCCAAAAAGGAAAAAAAAAAAAGAAAAGAAAAGAAAAAGAACTACAAAACACTACTGAAAGAAATTAAAGACACAAATAAACAGACATCCCATGTTGTTTATGGATTGGAAGACATAATATTGCTAAGACAACAATACTACCCAAAGCAATACACAGATTCAAACCAAGCCCTATCAAAAATCCTTGCCCTTAACTTTGGGTGAATATGGCATTTATCCATATTCTCTGAGCTGCAACATGCTAAACTTCTACAGGTTTTTCTATTACAAACTCATACGCAATTGTGACCTATACTGAGAGTATAGCTGTTGTTTCAGTTATTTAGATGATGTCATAGAAGTAATTAGCTCACTAAAAAACCTCATGGAACATTATATTCAATGTACTATGGGGGACTTCAAAGACAATCAAGAAATGTCACAGCCCAGCCGGGCATGGTGGCTCATGCCTGTAATCCCAGCACTTTGGGAGGCTGAGGTGGGCAGATCACCTGAGTCCAGGAATTCAAGACCAGTCTGGGCAACACAGGAAGACCCCATCTCTACAAATATACAAAAATTAGCCAGGCACGGTGGCATGCACCTGACACACTAGTTACTCAGGAGGCTGAAGAGGGGAAATCTTTTGAGCAGGGGAGGTCGAGGCTGCAGTGAGCTGTGACTGCCACCACTGCACTCCAGAGAAAGATTCTGTCTCACAAAAAAAAAAAGATATAGTGGAAAAGGGGCCAAGTTGAAGGGAAACTCTGGCCTGAAACTCCACTTCTTATTCCAGGCAATTCTGACAGGATCAGTAACACTCTTTCACGTGGGGCCCAGAGCTAAAAGCCAGGGACAGACAGGTCCTGCAGATTGGCAAAACTCAGAGGTGGGTGGTATTAGAATACCAAAGGTTGCACACATTGCCTTGGCAGAAGGAAAAAAATATTAACATAAGGGGGTGGGGCTCAGTAGCCCTAAGAAAAGAGATAAAGGCATAGCCATCACTTGCCAGCTGGGCCAAAGACAACAGAGGGTCCTGGCATACCAATTTCACCAACTGCAAAGAAAGTACACAGAGCTCAAGCTCCCCTGAGAGTGCCTAAGGCCTAAGGCCTACCCCTTCAGCCCCACTCAGCTAATCCCAGATGTCAATGTGGTTCAGCCCTACGTCTAGCTTAAGAACTAAGAGCTGATTCTAACAATATTCAGGTATACAGCAAGGGACCCAAAAGCAAATTTCAGACCTGAACAGAAATTCAGGTTTCCCTCTCAAGAATTAAACAAAATAAAACCAACACGGGGTCTGTGGATATATTCCAGAATAGCAAAAAGGAAAAAATGGCAAGAAATAGACAAAGAGTGCATTTTAAACAATTTTTAAAATGTGTTTCACAAACTTCATGAAAACAGTCTCTGAGTAAAGTATAAGGAAGATGAGACAAAATGGCAGAACGATATGAAAAAAAGGGTGGCCTGAATTAATGATAGGGTGTCATGAAACTAATATAGAGCAGAAATTTACACAGGCGACAAGAAGCAGAATTACAACAGTAAAAAAACAGAATCGATCATGTGGAAGGCACTTTGGGGACCTTCTACTAAAATACAGGAAAAGGATAAAAAAATGAAAACAGCGAGAGAGAAGATGATAAAGCAGGAGAACAGAGAAGATAGATCAATGTACAGCCCGTTAATGTCCTTGAGAGAAAGAACCAAACAGAGAACGTGAAATAATAAAAAATAAACTTAATTGAAGAAAACTGCCCGGAGTGGAAAACCTTGAGTATTCAGAAAAGCCTTATCTCAGTAGTGGGGACAAATTAATTCCAGACAAAATGCAGTTCTGGTCCTGCCAAACAAAGCTTAAAAACAAGCCTCAGAAGGATCAAACTGTTTCCAACTTAATTATGTTCCAGAATGAAACTTGAGAACATTTACATAATACAAAAATATCCAGCACCGAACAAGGTAAAACTCATATCTGACATCAAATTTAAAAATCACCAGGCATGCCAAGAACTAGGAAAATATAACCCAGGATACTGAGGTGGGGGTGGGAACCAATCAACAGAAACAGATCCAGAAATGACAAGAGATTTATACAACTGGTAGACAATTCTACATTCTATATTTTCAAGAAGGTAGAGAAAAGATTAAGCATGTTAGGCAGAGACAGGGAAACTACTGCAAAATAAAAGAGAGACCCAAATAAAACATCTAGAGATTTAAAAAACACACAAACATACATTGGGATGAGAATAACAACAGAATTAACACTGCAGAACATTAGTGAACTTGAAAACATGGCAAAAAAAACCTACCCAAAATAAAACACAGAGGGAGAAAAAGGCCAATAAAAAGGGAATAGAGCATCAGCGAGCTGTGAGACAACTTCCAGATGCCTAACGCAGACATGGTTGTGGTGGGGAAGGCAAAAAGTTTTATGTGATAAGCTATGAGACACATGAAAACAATATATATATATATGTGTATGTTGTTTTATATATTGAAAACTATATATATAAAAACAATACACACACACACATTTTATACGTATGTGAAAACAATAGCCAAAACTTTTTCAAATTTGATGAAAACTACAAATGCACAGACCTAAACAGCTCAACAAACTCCAAGCACAAGAAACATGAAAAAAACTACAGCAAGGCACATCATAACCAAATCACTTAAAATCAGTGGAGAAAATCCTAAAAGCAGCCAGAGAAAAAAAGACCCCTTTAGTACACAGAACCTCAGAAGCAATGCAAGCCAGGAGACAGGAGACCAGCATTTTTAAAGTACTGAAATTAAGGTGGGGAGGGGTGGAAAGGCCTGTCAACTTAGAATTCTACACCCATGAAAATATCTTTCAAAATGAAGGCAAAATATATTTTTTTCTTTATTATTATTATTATTTTTTCAGACAGAGTCTCGCCCTACCGCCCAGGCTGGAGTGCAGTGGCGCGATCTCGGCTCACTGCAAGCTCTGCCTCCCGGGTTCATGCCATTCTCCTGCCTCAGCCTCCCAAGTAGCTAGGACTACAGGCGACCGCCACCACGCCTGGCTAATTTTTTGTATTTTTAGTAGAGACAGGGTTTCACCGTGTTAGCCAGGATGGTCTCGATCTCCTGACCTAGTGATCCGCCCACCTCGGTATCGCAAAGTGCTGGGATTAAAGGCGTGAGGCACTGCGCCCGGCCCAAAATACTTTTTCAGACATAGAAAAGTTGAAAGAACTTATCACCAAAAAGGTCAAAAGTAAAAAAAAAAAAAAGTCACCTGATCACATGAAAACAAAAGTCAAGCAACACAATACTCATATCAAAGTAAATTTCAATGCAAAAATCATCAGATAGGATGAAAGTTTATTGTTAACTGATGAATCCTATAATTCACAATGAAGTTTATTCTGTGAACATTTATGTGTCAGAGTACAATGTTAGAAAATAAGGCAATGGTAACAGAAATGTAATTGTAGCAGGAAATAAAAGTATCCCTCTTTAATTCTTAATAAATCAAGTAGGCAAAGGATAAGAATCTATAGGTTTAGACAGCTATCAATAAAGCTAATTTAATGCAATACCTATATACTCTACAAATAATAATACTCCTTCTTTCCTAATGTCTGCAGGACGTTTATAAAAATGATAATATACGTGGCTACAGAGAAAATCAATAAATTCCCCAAAGCAGAAATGCACAGGGCACATTTGATTACATGTGACTATACAATGGATTACATAATATGATAAAACTAGAAATGTTAAAAGTAGAGGAGGAGAAGAGGACCAGGGAATAGGGTAGGAGAAAATTCATAAATTTTATACAAAACTCTGGTATCAAAACTAGCCAACAACAAAAAACCCTACAAGCCAATCTCATTTATTAGCATAGAAAGAAAAATTATAAATCACATGGCATTCTGGTTTGTATAGTTCAATCTCTTGTGGGTTTGGTACATCGTAAGTATGATATGTTGAAGAAACTGAGTTATTGGTCCCATCACAGTAAGGGCAAGATCCTAGACTATGGTGAAATTACCATCAGAAAGGCATTTCATTTCTCCCTTGGCTCTCTTCCACTCAAGACTAACTCTGGTGACACACACATCATTACCTGTGCTTCCTTCTATGAGTGACAATGAGTGATGGGAGACAAATCTGGAAAAAGCCGAATGAGACGTCTGCATTGGGCAGCATTGAAAACTTTTAAGTGACATGTTGTGAGGCATGGTTAAGGAAGGCTGATCTGCTCAAGGACTAAAGCAGGAGAAAGTCTGAAGCAGAAGTTAATTATAAGATTTCAACAAGTATAGTCTAGGTAATAATAAAAGTAACAGTGGGGCCGGGCACGGTGGCTCACACCTGTAATCCCAGCACTTTGGGAGGCTGAGGCGGGTTGTTCACTCAAGATTTCAGGAGTCCCAGACCAGCTTGGCCAACATGGTGAAACCCTGTCTCTACTAAAAATACAAAGTTAGCCAGGCATGGTGGCACACACCTGTAATCCCAGCTACTCGGGAGGCTGAGACGGCAGAACTGCTTGAACCTGGGAGGCGGAGGTTGCAGTGAGCCAAGATCATGCCACTGCACTCTAGCCTGGACAACAAGAGCGAAACTACGTCTCAAAAAAAAAAAAAAGTAACAGTGCGTATGGAAAAGGGGTGGCATTGATGAGACTGACAGAACTGGTCAACAGGAAGATACAGCAGTAGCACAAGGTGTAAATGATACCATCAAGAAAGTGAACAGACAACCCACAGAATGGGAGAAACTATTTGCAGATCATGTGACTAATGAGTGACTTGCATCCAGAATACCTAAAGAACTCTTATGACTCAATAATAAAAAGATACATAACCCAACTGAAAAATAAAGGATTTGAAGAGACATTTCTCCACAGAAGATATACAAATAACCAATAAGCATATGAAAACCGCTCAACATCATTAGTAATTAGAAAAATGCAAATCAAAACTACAAAACACCCCTTCTCACTCACTAAGATGGCTGTGAAAAGTAAGACAGACAGTAACAAGTGTCGGCGAGGATGTGTAGGGATTAGAACCCCCATACATTGCTGGTGGGCGTGTAAAATGGTACAGCTACTGTGGAACAGTGTGACAGCACCTCGGGAAGTTAAACATAGTTACCACGTAATCCAACAGTTCTCCTAGGTACATACCCAAGAAAAATGAAAACATATGTCTACACAAAAACTTGTACATGAATGTTCATAACTGCATTACTCTTAAAAATCAAAAAGTGAAAACCATCATAAGTTCCATCAACTTATGAATGGATAAATAAATGGGATATATCCTTAGAATAGAATATTTGGCAATAAAAAAGAATGAAATACTTATAGATGTGACAACACGGCTGGCACTTGAAAACGTTACGCTAAATGAAAGAGGTCGGACACAAAAGGTCATATCGTGTATGACTCCATTTACATGAAATGTCCAGAATAGACAAATCCATAGAGACAGAAAGTAGATTCATGGCTGGGGGTAGAAGAAATGGGGAGCGACTGCTAATTGGGTTTCTTTGAGGGGAGACAAAAGTTCTAAAATTAGATTGTGGTGATGGGTATACAAATCTGTGAAAATACTAAAAAAAAAAAACCCTCTTTATTGCTTATGAATTATGTCTCTATAACGTTGTTTAAAAAAGAGTAATGTGGCCAGGCGCAGCGGCTCATGCCTGTAATCCCAGCACTTTGGGAGGCTGAGGCGGGTGGATCACAAGGTCAGGAGTTGGAGACCAGCCTGACCAACATGGTGAAACACCGTCTCTACTGAAAACACAAAAATTAGCCGGGCGTGGTGGTGGGCACCTGTAGTCCCAGCTACTCGGGAGGTGAGGCAGAAGAATCACTTGAACCCAGGAGGTGGAGGCTGGAGTGAGCCGAGATTGCCCCACTGCACTCCAGCCTGGGCGACAGAATGAGACTCCGTCTCAAAAAAATAGAAATAAGGCCAGGCGTGGTGGCTCACGCCTGTTATCCCAGCACTTTGGGAGGCCAAGGCGGGTGGATCACGAGGTCAGGAGATCGAGATCATCCTGACTAACACGGTGAAACCCCGTCTCTACAAAAAATACAAAAACTTAGCCGGGTGTGGTGGTGGGCACCTGTAGTCCCAGCTACTCGGGAGGCTGAGGCAGGAGAATGGCATGAACCCGGGAGGTGGAGCTTGCAGAGAGCCGAGATTGTGCCACTGCACTCCAGCCTGGTGACAGAGCGAGACTCAGTCTCAATAACAAATAAATAAATAAATAAATAAAATAAAGAGTAATGCAAGGCAAACTGATGTACCAATGCTGACTTTGAAGTTTCATGACTGAGTGACTAGGAAAATGTCATCATTAATAGGAAATAACAGCAACTACTATTTATGATACACATATACAAATAAACTGCTTCATACAGACACTGTACAAAGTCTATGCAAAGTACTTCAGATGTTCTGTCTCACTTAATCTTCACAGCAACCCACTCAATAGGTATTTTTTACTTCCATTGTACAGAATTAGAGATAGACAAAAAAGCTAAGCAACTTAAGGTCATGTAACTGGTAAGGAGTAAAGTTGAGATTTAAATCCAAAGCACTTGTTCAGGCCCACTATAGTTTAAGAGGTAGAAAGAAAAGGTGAATATAATTTTTTCTTTTTTTCTTTTTTTGAGATGGAGTCTCACTCTGTCGCCCAGGCTAAAGGGCAGTGGCTCCACTTCGGCTCACTGCAACCTCCGCCTCCCAGATTCAAGCAATTCTCCTGCCTCAGCCTCCTGAGTAGCTGGGACCACGGGTGTGTGACACCACGCCCCGCTAATTTTTGTACTTTCAGTAGAGATGGGTTTTCACCATGCTGGCCAGGCTGGTCTCGAACTCCTGACCCTCAGGTGATCCGCCCACCTCAGCCTCCCAAAGTGCTGGGATTACAGGTGTGAACCACTGTGCCTGGCTGTGAATATCACTATAGTTTGAGAGTATGGAAAGTAAACATGAATATCATTTTCACAAATAATCTAATCTTATTATATACAATGCATTCATAAACTTTAGCATACTGACCATCCTTAGACTTAAGATGGCCCAGGCCAGGCACGGTGGCTCACGCCTGTAATCCCAGCACTTTGGGAGGCCGAGGCAGGCGGATCACCAGGTCAAGAGATGGAGACCATCCTGTCCAACACGGTGAAACCCCGTCTCTACTAAAAATACAAAGAAATTAGCTGGGCGTGGTGGCCAGTGCCTGTAGTCCCAGCTACTTGGGAGGCTGAGGCAGGAGAATCGCTTGAACCCAGGAGGGAGAGGTTGCAGTGAGCCGAGATCGCACCACGCACTCCAGCCTGGGCAACATAGCGAGACTCCATCTCAAAAAAAGAAAAAAAAGACGGCTGGGCATGGTGGCTCATGCCTGTAATCCCAGTACTGTGGGAGCATGAGGTGGTGGATCACCTGTGGTCAGGACTTTGAGACCGGCCTGACCAACAAGGCGAAACCCTGTCTCTACTAAAAATACAAAATTAGCCAGGCATGCTGGCAGATGCCTGTAATTCCAGCTACTCTGGAGGCTGAGGCAGAGAATTGCTTAAACCTGGGAGGTGGAGGTTGCAGTGAGCTGAGATCCTGCCACTGCACTCCAGCCTGGGTGACAGAGCCAGACTCTATCTCAAAAAAAAAAAAAAAAAAAAAAAAGATACCAGCAGTTTTATGTCACTTTGCACATGTATTTTATTTTTTTTAATCCAATAGCAACAGTTCTAAAACAAACACATCAATCCCAGCCTGTTCCACTCTGCTTCTTAAAAGCTATTTGGCTTTTTAAAAGCAGATGAAGGGCAACATACTGAAGAAATCTTGAACTAGATGACCTTCAGATTCCCTCCAACTTTGATGAGTTTAATAGCAGCCACTATTTATTATTCAGCTGAGGAACTCTAAGTCAAATTTTATACGTGATTTAAACACCAATTAAACATCCTAAAAACACAGATGACAGCAATATAATAGGGAAGCAGACCCACCAGTTACTTATTGTGAAGTCCTTCAGAGATTTCTTTAATCAGAGCATATGGTAATTTGCAGGCTTACTATAGAAAGCACATTTAAACATAGTAAATGTTGCTTCAGTAAATTTAAAGCCTGGCACAAATGTACAAAAATACCAATTCTCTATGCCTACTCTTTACATTAGTGAAATGCTTTAGAGTTCACAGAGCGCACTATGTAAACCTACATTGTGCAACATTCCCGTATCATTGCATCCTTTTGAAAGATGAGTAAACTGAAGCTCAAATTAAAAGACCTGCCCATGGTTACACACCTCAGAAATGGCATGTCAGGATTCAAACAGCAGCATAACTCCAAATCTAACATTTTTCTAAGTTAAAAAAAAAATCACTTGGCAGAAAAATTTATCTGACATTAAATGTTCTATCAGTGCAAAGTATGTCATTGGTGGGCCTTAGAATGCGTAATATCTCTTCAGAAGAGAAGAAAGAATCTTCTGGTCTAGAGGAATTAAATATCTTAACAAAATACATTATTATTTTTGCTAAAAGAGAAATGATTACAGTAAGTAATTTTTAACAATGGTATTATGAGCAAGTTTATAGCTTACCTAATGCAAAGCTGTACTCCTGGGATAAAGTTTCTTATGCCATGGCCATCAAAAAGCAATATGAATAGAATGAGGAAGAAGAACCCATTTCAGTTTTGCTTCAAATTAAAATCACATTGACTTCTGGAAGGAAGAGTAACAGTGAAAATGTAAAAGAGATGCTATGTACATGTATATTTGCTAATAAACACTGGAGATGTACATTAGTGGCAGAAAGAAAAGTAATCAAGACTGGCATTTTTGGTTATATTAAATTCATTCTGCAACTTTGTAGCTCCTGCCTTTGTACTTTTTTAAAAAAATAAACTTATTTTGTAATAATTTTAAATTTTCAAAACAATTGAAAAGACAGTGCATAATTCCCGTATACCTCTCATCCATTACTGTGGCATATTTG
This sequence comes from Mandrillus leucophaeus, assembly GCF_000951045.1. NCBI lineage: Eukaryota > Metazoa > Chordata > Mammalia > Primates > Cercopithecidae > Mandrillus > Mandrillus leucophaeus. The sequence goes on from NW_012099098.1 coordinate 2,639,621, forward strand.
TTAAAACTAGAAAACCAACATGATCAATGACTATGTAATTTTGCAGAATTAACATATCCTTTGGAAGAGCGCTATTGGTCTCCTGACCCTTGTCAATCAGTATTCTTCTATTTTTTTCCTAATTAGAACACTTTGGCCAAATAACTTAGTAAAATCTATTTTAAGATGTGTTTTAAAAAAACAAGCCACCTGCTTTATGAAGTTTGATTCATGACTCCCTTCAATTTTAAGCCACGGCTGAATGTTTTACTTAAAAATTTCCAGGACAAACATTCCATTATAGCAAATTCTCTGAGATTCAAAAGAGAAGGTAATGTTCTAGAAACTAACCCTCCATTCTTCAGTCATCCTTCCATCAAATTTCAATAAAGCCAAGGAAATGTTTTTAACTGTGCCCTCATGTGCATTAGAATTCAGGATAAGAAGTTGAAAGCAAGAAAGCAGAAGGCAGAAACAGCACTCATTTCACAAAATTAACAACGTATCGACAAATTTTAAAAAATCTTACGTCCTCAATATGTTACAAGTAAGACAAAAGCCCCTATTCTAACTGCAAATATAAACAGAGTGAAAAGGAAAAGTTCAGGTCCAGCGCAGTGGCTTACACCTGTAATCCCGACACTTTGGGAGGCCAAGGCAGGTGGATCATTTGAAGTCAGGAGTTTGAGACCAGCCTGGCCAACATGGTGAAACCCTGTCTCTACTAAAAATACAAAAATTAGCTGTGTATGGTGGCAGGCGCCTGTAATCCCAGCTACTTGGGAGGCTGAGGCAGGAGAATCGCTTGAACCTGGGAGGTGGAGGTTGCAGTGAGCAGAGACTGCACCACTGCACTCTGGCCTGGGCGACAAGGCGAGACTCCATCACAAAAAAAAAAAGAAAAAGAAAAAAGAAATGGAAAAGTTCACGAAAATGATACTATTCAATTAATTTTCAGACATGCATTGTTTCACATTTTAAAATTCCTGAAATCAGCATGTGATCACCAGGTGGCAGTTTTAATAGTTGTCACGGCCTGAGGCAATGACAGAGAACTGCTGAGGTCCTCATCAATGTTCTTGATGACACAAAGGATGACACGCTAGAAAAAATATGGACACACTCTGAACTGAAAAGTATAAAGAGTAGAACCTGGAATGTTAACTTTAATGAATACTTTAACCAATTTATTCTTATTTTTCCTTTGTATATACATGCATTAGCATAGGCATTGATACTATTTTTTAGTGTCTAAGTTTAAAAGTGTTTTCAATAATAAAAAGTCTAAACGATAAGAGCGCATTAAGCCATAGTTTAATTAGCAGGGTTTCTCTCTTCCTTAGTGGTACATGAAATAATCAACAGCATCTAGCATTCAATGAAATAAACTAGTAATTCAGTTGCGATATCTTATTAGAAAGTTTAATAAACTACCTTAAAGGCAAAGAGCTTAAATAAGAGATTTTAAAAAACAAAAAACCCACAAAGGCATCCCCCATAAGAAAACTCAAGAAATAACACATAATTTTGCATTATAATAAAAGGGCTATTTTTCAACCTTATGAGTTTTCTTCCTGTGAAGAGTATAATTATCAAGTATCCTACTTATGAGCAGATTCTTGCACTGATTCCAAGAAAGGCGGAGGGAAGAGAGCCAGGGCAGAAAGTAAGTAGAAAGCTTGAGGAAGATTTTAACCATATCCATTTAACTAAACTTTTCTAAGAACCTCAGCTGTACCCACTGCTGTAAAGAGAGTAGGAATCAATAAACCCAGGTTCAACTAAATGTTCCTAACAACTACAGAATGAATTTTGAAAAATTACACGTAAAAGGAGCTTATTGGTTTCAGGAGTCTCCAATGAATACTGTTTTTGTTTTTTTGTATTGTATAAAATATACATAAAACTTTAAGACTTAACAATTTTAAGCATTCTTAAGAGTCCAATTCAGTGAAGTACATTCACAATATTGTGCAATCATCACAACCCATTTTCAGACTTTATTCATCATCCCCCAAAACTCTGTTCTGTATCCATTAAGCACTAACTCCTCTCTCCAGCCCCTGGTAAACTATTCTACTTTCCGTCTCTTAATTGGTTTATTCTAGGTACTTCATTTAAGTGCTCTCAAACAATATTTGTCCTTTTGTGTACGGTTTATTTCTCCCGTGGTACTTTTGTAAAGCAAAATAATAAATCCCCGATTATTAGGTTTCTTACAATTTAACCGAAAATGCTGACACAGTCTCTGAACTAAGCATGCAGCTCTCCCAGAAACTCTGCTACTGTTCCAGTAGCCCCAAAGATCTCAGTCTGATCCTTCTTTAGCCTCTAGACAGGCCTGTTAAACAGCTGTAACTCAAAGAGCAGGCTCCAGAGATCCCTGGAGACCATTCCGTGGTTAAGTGGATGGAGTGAAGGGATTTGGGAAGCTGTGCAGGCCTGAAAAACCACAGGCGAGAAAAGGCTAGGACTCATCAAGCTGCCCTGGCCCTAAAATGGGCCTCCTGTCTCCCTGACAGACTCTCCTGCACTCTGACACTTATGTTGGGCGGCACCTGTCAGAGCTGAGGCCAAACTGCGGTCGAGTCACAGAGTGTCACCAGTGCAGGGAGCTTCACGGGGTCATGAGTCACCTTCCATGGCTCAGAGGTCTGGGCAGCCCTGCCCTACCCAGACAAACTCAGCTAGGAAACAGAAACAAGAGGGAAAAAAAAGTTGGAAGAAAGAGAGAAAAACAGACAGATGGCCAAAAAGCTAGACTGACAGGCCCTGAGTTAGAGTAAGGGCTGAGTGGCAGAGACAGGGTGAACAGACACAGAAGCAAGGTGGAGACAGATATGAAACAGGATCCATATACCCCAAGAAAAACAAAGTGGAGAGAAATATCAGGTTGACAGGGACCTAGCTGAAAGACAAAAAGGACAGGTTACAACAGGTGACAGAGACAGCAATCGGGGTGAAACAGAAGGGAAAAGAAGATCAGAGAAGTCCAGGCGCAGTCTTTCTGCCAGCTCGGCTCTTCAGGCTTCACGCATTGGTGGCTCGAACCCGAGGCCGTCAAGCCGCGCCCACCCTACGCCCCGAAAGGCCAGCGGACGGACGGGGGCAGGATCTCTAAGCGCTGTGGCCGGCGGAGCTCCGCTGCCGCGAGGGTGACCTTGGGCGAGAAGCTGCCCCAAAGGCCTTGGTATCGCGGTCTGCGCGCCGTGTGGGCAGGAGACTGCGGGATTCGGAGCTGGGGCGCCGGGACCCCAACCTTCCGCGCGGGGCTTTAGCATGCCGGTCCACGGAATGGGCCTGGCGGGGCAAGCGGCGCGTGCGTCGGGGCCTGCAGAGGGGCCCTTAACTCCCCCACCAACTTCTCCTCCCTCAGCCTTGCCGCCCGTGGTCTTGGCCACTCAGTACCTGCCAAGGGCTCAGCGCTCACATCCCCCGTCCAAGGGATCCTCTCCGCCGCCGGCGCAGGCCTGTTCTAGCCTTCGCTGCCGCAACAGATTCAGCCTGTGCCTCAGCCCCCGGAAACGCTTCCCGGTCCCGCCCCCCGAAATTGACAGTGCTTCCGGGGGTGCGTCAGAGAGAAAGAGGAGTGCGCATGCGGGATTCACTGTCTGAGCTGGGCGTCCGGAGAGAGCGCATAGGTAGCGGGCGCCTGCGCAGTACAGTCTGGAGCGGGTCAATCAATTTTAGGGACTGACTAAGCTGTTGAAAATAGGGGAGCAGATACCGAGTTCTAAACCTTCTTGAAACCTTGACATAGACCAGGCGCGGTAGCCCACGCCTGTAATCCCAGCACTTTGGGAGGCCGAGGCGGGAAGATCGCTTGAGGCTGGAGTTCGAAACCATCCCGGCCAACATGGTGAAATCCTGTCTCTACAAAACATGCAAAAATTGCTGAGTGTGGTTACTGGCGCCTGTAGTCCCAGCTATTTGGGAAGCTGAGACAGGAGAATTGTCTGAACCCGGGAGGCAGAGGTTGCAGTGAGGCGAGATCATGCCACTGCACTCCTGCCTGGGCACAGAGCAAGACTCTTAACAACAACAACAAAACAAAAACACCTTGACCTTCTCCGTCTCTTCTCTAAACAAACAAACGAAAACCTTGACCTCAGTTTGCCTGGCGGAGATTATCTCCAAATCCATTTCTGCCTCCACAGCACCCATCCAGCTTTTTGGCATGTAGTAGATGTTCAGTAAACGTTCAATGAAAGGACCAGTTCCTTTCCGTGGGCTGCGTTGTGCTGGGCACTGGGGTCACACAGATGGTGGGACAGAAACGATCTCTCTAGCCTCCAGTTCTCCCACTCCTTCCCAAAACCCTCCATCCTTCTCGCCCCTTTCTTCCCCCTTGCCCCACCATGTTAGTGTAGAAGAGAGATAGGTCTTATAGCAGTGGGACTCTTACCTTTGGACCCTTTTACAGACCAAGTGTCCTCTTTGTAGAAGAGCTAATTTATACCTGAAATCCAGGCAGCTGAAGAGATGTGGTCATAATGCCTTCTGGATTTAGGGTGGATGTTCTCGTGGGCTAGACATGCCCTTTTGATATTGTCTGTCTTAGTTTAAGCTGATTGGTTTCCCAGCTATTATGCCTGTCTTGCTTGTTGTTGGGCCCTAGGACACAGGAGTGTAGCTTTTCTAGAGAGAATTCTACCAAAAAAAAAAGAAAAGAAAAAAGAAAAGAAAAGAAAAAATTTCTAGAAAGCGAAATGAAAGAAAACAAATATGGAAGCACAGAAATGGGAATGGATGCAGAACAGCTTGTCAAAGATTCTACTTAAAACACGTATGCTCCAGCCCCCACTGCCTTTTTTTTTTTTTTTTTTTTTTTTTTTTTTGAGACAAAGTCTTGCTCTGTTGCCCAGGCTGGAGTGCAGTGGCGCAATCTCGGCTCACTGCAACCTCCGCCTCCCAGGTTCAAACAATTCTCCTGCCTCAGCCTCCCGAGTAGCTGAGACTACAGGTGCCCACCACCACTCCCAGCTAATTTTTGTATTTTTAGTAGAGACGGGGTTTCACCATCTTGGCCAGGCTGGTCTCAAACTCCTGACCTCATGATCCACCCACCTTGGCCTCCCAAAGTGCTGGGATTACAGGCGTGAGCAACTGCGCCTAGCCTAGTTAAGTATACTCTTTAAGTGTTTTGCCACTTTTATTCCTGCCTCTAAGCAGACCTGAAGTTTGGAAGTTCAACTGCCATCATGTGCCTATGAAGTGGTAAGTAAATGCTAAGGCTGGCAAAGCAGGAAGATTGAGAGAACCTAGGTCCCATATGACATTAGGCCACAGTGCCAGCTTTGGACACCCTTAAGTGTTTTGTTGCATGAGACAAATAAACTTCTTACTTGGACTTTATTTCTGGCAATATTGAGGACTATATATTTCCAAATATTACTGCAACAAAATAGATAAAATTGCTAGAAGAAATATTTAGAATACCCTCTTAAACGCATGGATACACTTGTAAAAAAAAAAGTCAGGAAAATTATCTGAAGCTAGGAGGAAAACATGAACACAGGCCTGGGAAGTCAAACAATTGATGTTCAGAAATTACGCAGAGGTAAAGTCTGCATCTGTTCTGATCCATTGGTGCATGCCCTGTACTGACAAATATTTTCAAAATTATCTCTGGAGATAGGTAAACACTGATACTGCTACCAACTATAGGAGCATTCACCTGGGTCCAGACAGGATTAAAGTCAAATTGCAACATCAGGTTGGGACTCAAGAAGAAATATGTCCTCAGGTGAAGGATAAAGTACAGGGGAAAAAATCTGCCATACAGAGGTAGGCAGCAGTTAAAGATGTCTCTCTGTGCCTTGGTTCTGAGCAGAAGGGGAAATCATTGCCCTGGAGGATTCATGGCTAAAAAAGTCTGACTATCACATGGCCACACAATTTGCATAATTCAAAAGCCCACAATCTGAACATTTTAATTTGAAATGAACCTGGGTAGGTGGTGCCTACAGTATTTGGCCAAAACACAAATCTCTGAAAAAACTTGCTGGCAACCCAGGCTTCAGAGAATTCCCACAGATAGGGTTCTAAATAAATATGAACTCACAACCGGAAACCACAAACCCCCTGAGGAAATAAGCAGAGAAGACAAGCAGTAGAGGTGGATCCACACCAGCTTTAGATATTTGATATTTTAGAACCACAATATAAAACAAGCATGCTTAGAAAAACAAAGGGGTTAAAAGCACAAGTATCAAGAAACTCTGGAAAAATTGCCAGGCAGCTGGGCATGGCAGCTCATGCCTATAATCCCAGCACTTTGGGAGGCTGAGGCGGGCAGATCACCTGAGGTCAGGAGTTCAAGGCCAGCCTGGCCAACATGGCGAAACCCCATCTCTACTGAAAATACAAAAAAAAAAAAAAAAAGAAAGAAAGAAAAAAAATGGCCGGGTGTAGTGGCTTGTGCCTGTAATCCCAGCACTTTGGGAGGCTGAGGTGGGCCGATCACCTGAGGTCAGGAGTTCGAGACCAGCCTGGTCAACATGATGAAACCCTGTCTCTACTAAAAATACAAAAATTAGCTGGGTGTAGTGGTGCGTGCCTGTAATCCCAGCTACCCAGGAGGCTGAGGTAGAAGAATCTCTGGAACCTGGGGCGGGGGCAGAGGCTGCAGCAAGCTGAGATTGTGCCACT
>NW_012099098.1:2647493-2650404 GCF_000951045.1 Mandrillus leucophaeus
GTCACTGCACTCCATCCAGCCTGGGCAACAGAGCGAGATTCAGTCTCAAAAACCAAAAAACACTGGATAAATAGACTCTAAAACAAAAAGCATTTCTAGAAATATGTGGTAGCTTATATTGTTGTTTTCAATAATTTGGTGGCCATTCCTGTGAGAGGCTTTACTTCCCATCCCATGGATGTCAGGCTTGGTCACTGAAATGTGAGTGGAGGTTATGTGTGCACTCTGGAGCACAGCTTTCAGAACCATTGCTCTCTCCCTCTGCCACAAGAAGAGCGTGTCCCGGGTGGGACTGATTATTCTTCCTGCCTGGGTCCCTGGTTGAAGAGAATATAGAATAAAGAATGGAGACTGGGCGTGGTGGCTCATGCCTGTAATCCCAGCACTTTGGGAGGCCAAGACGGGCGGATCACGAGGTCAGGAGATGGAGACCATCCTGGCTAACATGGTGAAACCCTGTCTCTACTAAAAAACACAAAAAAATTAGCTGGGTGTGGTGGAGGGCGCCTGTAGTCCCAGCTGCTCGGGAGACTGAGGCAGGAGAATGGCTTGAACCTGGGAGGCGGAGCTTGCAGTGAGCCAAGATCGTGCCACTGCACTCCAGCCTGGGTGACCAGCAAGACTCCGTCTCAAAAAAAAAAAAAAAAGAATGGATAGTGCCACAAATGACATACAAAAGTCATATAACGTAAGTGAGAAATTAACCGTTTGTAAGCTGCAGAAATTTTTGAAGGTAGATGTGTTCGGGTAGCTTTCTTTCACTAATTTATTATTATTACTTTTTGAGACGGAGTTTCGCTCTTGTTGCCAGGCTGGAGTGCAGTGGCGCAATCTTGGCTCACCACAACCTCCGCCTTCTGGGTTCAAGCGATTCTCCTGCCTCAGCCTCCCAAGTAGCTGGAATTACAGGCGTGCGCCACAACGCCCAGCTAATTTTGTACTTTTAGTAGAGATGGGGTTTCTCCATGTTGGTCGGGCTGGTCTCAAACTCCTGACCTCAGGTGATCCGCCCGCCTCGGCCTCCCAAACTGCTGGAATTACAGGCGTGAGTCACTGTGCGCGGCCTCACTAATGTATTATAAAACATGCATCATTTCCAGGTGGGCACTTTAAGAGCGAGTGAATGATTCATGCTATCATGCTGTTACTATGGCCTAACTTGGCAAAAGATGAGTAATACAAATAGGTGATTTATAATGAGAAAAGGTTAAGCTCACCAGGAGTACATAATACTTCTAAATCGTATCCATATAAAAATACAGCTTCAGGCTGGGTGCAGTGGCTCACTCCTGTAATCCCAGCACTTTAGGAGGCCGAGGTGGGTGGATCACATGAGGTGAGGAGTTTAAGATCAGCCTGGTCAACGTGGCAAAACTCCGTCTCTACTGAAAATACAAAAATTAGCCAAGCATGGTGGTGCACGCCTGTAATCCCAGCTACTTGGGAGGCTAAGGTAGGAGAATCACTCGAACCCAGGAGATGGAGGTTGCAGTGAGCTGATATCGTGCCATTGCACTCCAGCCTGGGCAACAAGAGTGAAACTATGTCTCATATATATATATATAAAATATATATAGCTTCAAACTATCATATAAATATTGATACAACTATAAGAAGAAATAGACAAATTCACTCTCATATGGAGATTATGCAACTCATTAGTTGCTATGGTTTCAGTGTATGTGTCCCTCCAATATTTGCATGTTGAAACCTAATCTCCAAGGTGATAATATTAGAAGGTGGGGCCCTTGGGAAGGTGATTTGTCATGAGGGACCCACCCTTATGAATGGGATTAATGACCATATAAAAGAACTGCATGGAAGCTGTTCACCCTGTTTTGCCCTTTCTGCCCCTTCCATCCCTCCCACCATGTGAGGACACCACTGTCCTCATCTCTGGAGGACTCAGCTTTCAGGGTGCCATCTTGGAAGTCGAGGGTGGGCCCTCACCAGACACAAAATATGTTGGCACCTTGATCAATAACTGGCTCATGGTTATGGACCTTCCAGCTTCCATAACTGTGAGCAATAAATGAATGCTATTTTATAAATTACCCAGTCTCAGGCATTTTGTTATAGCAGCACAAACAGACTGAGAGAGGATATAGGTAGAACTCTGCACAGAAGAACTGGATAATGTACATCATTTTATTATATGACCTGTTTAGAACAGTTACAAAAATTGTGTGGTAGGCCATAAAGCAACCCCCCAAAAATTTCAAAGAAATAAAATCACCTGGGTTATGTCTCTTACCTCAGTGGAATTCAGTAAGGAATTGACAACAAAATAATACAAAATATTCCCTATTTGGACACTTAACAACACACATGAAAATAAGTAACAGGTAAAGAATTAAAAAAGAAAGAAAAAGAGAGAGAGAGAGAGAGAAAGCAAGCAAGCAAGGAAGGAAATAAATAACAGGTGGCTGGACACGGTGGCTCATGCCTGTAATCCCAGCACTTTGGGAGGCCGAGGTGGGTGGATCACCAGGTCAAGTTTGAGACCAGCCTGGCCAGTATGGTGAAACCCCGTCTCTAATAAAAATACACAAATTAGCCGGGCATGGTGGTGCACACCTGTAATTCCAGCTACTCGGGAGACTAAGGCAGGAGAATTACTTGAACCCAGGAGGCGGAGGTTGCAGTGAGTCAAAATCACGCCATGGCACTCCAGCCTGAGCGACAGAGCAAGACTCTGTCTAGGAGAAAAAAAAAAGAAAGAAAGAAAAATAAGTAACAGGTTAAAAAAGAGATCCTAATGAAAATTTTAAAATATTTATAATTGAATGATTATAAAAACACTACCTTCCAAATCTGTGTTGTCAGCAAAAAAAGTTTTAAGGGGGAAATTTATATCCAACAATTCTGATAAAAGAAGAAAGGTCTAAGTTAATGAGTTAATCACTTAAAA
>NW_012099098.1:2650454-2653269 GCF_000951045.1 Mandrillus leucophaeus
AAAAAAAAAGAAAGAAAGAAAAATAAGTAACAGGTTAAAAAAGAGATCCTAATGAAAATTTTAAAATATTTATAATTGAATGATTATAAAAACACTACCTTCCAAATCTGTGTTGTCAGCAAAAAAAGTTTTAAGGGGGAAATTTATATCCAACAATTCTGATAAAAGAAGAAAGGTCTAAGTTAATGAGTTAATCACTTAAAAAGTTAGAAAAAGGAAGCAAAGTAAACTCAAGGAAAGTGAAAGGAAAGACATAGGAAATGAAAAGGTAAGTTTGTATATTAATTAGAAAACAGAGATACAGGCCGGGCGCGGTGGCTCAAGCCTGTAATCCCAGCACTTTGGGAGGCCCAGATGGGCGGATCACGAGGTCAGGAGATCGAGACTATCCTGGCTAACACGGTGAAACCCCGTCTCTACTAAAATATACAAAAAACTAGCTGGGCGAGGTGGCGGGCACCTGTAGACCCAGCTACTCAGGAGGCTGAGGCAGGAGAATGGCATAAACCCGGGAGGCGGAATTTGCAGTGAGCTGAGATCTGGCCACTGCACTCCAGCCTGGGTGACTCCGTCTCAAAAAAAAAAAAGAATGCAGAGATACAATAAGGAAGACCAATAAAGCCCAAAGTTAGGTTTCTGAATTGACTAATAAAACTGATCTCAGGCAAGACTGATAAGATATATATAACATAGAGAAAGATTTATGGAGATATCTTTGAGATATATATATCATAGATCATAGAGAGTATCTCTCAAAGATATCTCTGGAAATCTCTCTGTATGTATTACCTACCTAGAGAAGAGAGAATAAACAAACCTCCTATTTAAGCCACTGTTTTGGGGATTTTCTTTTGTTTACAGACAGATGTTTTCAACTGATAAACCAATCAGTTTGAGAGCAGACTCAAGAGGCAAGAGGCAAGTGCAGAGTTAGCTATTGTTAAATAATAACTGCAAACTTAGTGGATTAAAAGGATAATAATTTGTCCTTCTTCAGCTTTAAACTGCATCTCTGGTGGAGCTTGGCTTTTCTGTCTGCAGGTTGGGGGCCAAGTCTGCTCCACGTGTATTCATTTAGGCAGGTCCAGGCTAAAGGGACAGCAGCTACCCGGGAAAAGCTCCTCTCATGATGATGTCAAAGGGGCTAAAGCGAAAGCCCTACCCTGCAAGCACATTTTAAGCCTTCATGGATGTCTTATTTGCTAATATTCTACTGGCCAATGCAAGTCACATGATAGCCCAAAGTCAAGGGCAGGAAGTGCACTTCACCTCTAGAGGGAGAAACTAAAACGTCATATGAAAACAGACATGTGCACAGGGAGGGGTGAAGGATTGGGAACAATAAACCAATTGACCAGAGTCGCCATCTTACAAATGTTCAAATTCCTCCCGCATGAAAAGCACATTCACCTCAATCCCAAGACCTTCCGAAAGCTTATCGAGACTTAAAATCCTCATAAGGATCAAAGTTCAGAGTCGTGTGATCTACATCGGATCCAGATGTGGCACCTCTGGGTTCTAAAACATCTATGAACTAGAAAGACAATTGTCTGCCTTCTCATCCTCACACCCAACACACAGTGATAGAATAGGAATAAGATAACTGCAATAAACACTCTCATTTGAAAATAGTTGGCTGGGCGCGGTGGCTCAAGCCTGTAATCCCAGCACTTTGGGAGGCCGAGGCGGGCGGATCACGAGGTCAGGAGATCGAGACCATTCTGGCTAACACGGTGAAACCCCGTCTCTACTAAAAATACAAGAAAATTAGTTGGGCGTGGTGGTGGGCACCTGTAGTCCCAGCTACTCGGGAGGCTGAGGCAGGAGAATGGCGTGAACCCGGTGGGTGGAGCTTGCAGTGAGCTGAGATCGCGCCACTGCACTCCAGTCTGGGGCACAGAGCGAGACTCCGTCTCGAAAGAAAATAGTTAAGAATGGGAGGCACATAGCAGTCAGTCACTGGTCAACAGCAATTCCAAAATCCCAGTGGACAAATATTGCCAGGTCTCACTATGCTAGGATTAAGGCCCTTGATTTCTCCTTGAGAGTGGCTCCTCAGTCAATTCTCTACAGCTGTTGGTTCTACCCTCTGGGAAATCCTTCCTTTTGCAACAACTCCCTTGCTTAATTCTGAAGCATGTCTTGAAGATAGCATTGAAAAATATGCACTTTTTTTTTGTGGCTGATCAGCTTTCTCAGGTTGCTACACTCCCAGAGAGGGTTGGGGAGATCTCGGCTGGACGAGGTGGCTCATGCCTGTAATCCCAGCACTTTGGGAGGCCAAGGCAGGTGGATCACGAGGTCAGGAGTTCGAGACCAGCCTGGCCAATATGATGACACCCTGTCTCTACTAAAAATACAAAAATTAGCCGGGCATGATGGTGTGCGCCTGTAGTGCAGCTACGCAGGAGGCTGAGGCAAAAGAATCGCTTAAATCTGGGAGGTAGAGGTTGTGGTGAGCCGAGATTGTGCAACTGCACTCCAGCCTAGGTGACAGAGTGAGACTCCCTCTCAAAAAAAAAAAAAAACAGGAAGAAAGTTGGGGAGATCTCTGCCTCTTTCCATCCAGACTGATGGCACTTTTGCTAGTACATAGCCCTCAAAGACATTATAGATTTTCTATGTATTTGATTCCAGTCAACTTCATAAGACAAAGGTATAAAAGGTATACTTTCTCAACATGTGCCTCTTTCTATAGACTCAATGTACTTACTGGCACTTTAGGGGTGTTAAAATTTTGTGGGACCATACCCTTAATACCTCTTAATCTTTCTAGAAGCCTTTTTGTCAGCTGAAAGAATCCATGCCCTTGATT
>NW_012099098.1:2656144-2657695 GCF_000951045.1 Mandrillus leucophaeus
GGCACATAGCAGTCAGTCACTGGTCAACAGCAATTCCAAAATCCCAGTGGACAAATATTGCCAGGTCTCACTATGCTAGGATTAAGGCCCTTGATCTCTCCTTGAGAGTAGCTCCTTAGTCAATTCTCTACAGCTGTTGTTGCAACAACTCCCTTGCTTAATTCTGAAGCATGTCTTGAAGATAGCATTGAAAAATATGCACTTTTTGGTGGCTGATCAGCTTTCTCAGGTTGCTACATTCCCAGAGAGGGTTGGGGAGATCTCGGCTGGGCGCGGTGGCTCATGCCTGTAATCCCAGCACTTTGGGAGGCCAAGGTGGGTGGATCACGAGGTCAGGAGACCAGCCTGGCCAATATGATGACACCCTGTCTCTACTAAAAATACAAAAATTAGCCAGGCACGATGGTGTGCGCCTGTAGTCCAGCTACTCAGGCGGCTGAGGCAAAAGAATTGCTTAAATCTGGGAGGTGGAGGTTGTGGTGAGCCGAGATTGTGCAACTGCACTCCAGCCTAGGTGACAGAGTGAGACTCCCTCTCAAAAAAAAAAACAAAAAAACAAACAAACAAACAAACAAAAAAACACAGGAAGAAAGTTGGAGAGATCTCTGCCTCTTTCCATCCAGACTGATGGCACTTTTGCTAGTACATAGCCCTTAAAGACATTATAGATTTTCTATGTATTTGATTCCAGTCAACTTCATAAGACAAAGGTATACTTTCTCAACTTGTACCTCTTTCTATAGACTCAATGTACTTACTGGCACGTTAGGGGTGTTAAAATTTTGTGGGACCATACCCTTAATACCTCTTAATCTTTCTAGAAGCCTTTTTGTCAGCTGAAAGAATCCATGCCCTTGATTTGATTTTTGTCCCCAAATTGTATTTTGATATAAGAATCTTTCACTGTCTGGAGAGGTTGGACGTTATAAATCTTTATTTTTCCAACCTAGCAATTTCTGGACTCCATATTCTCCCTAATTATTGCTTGTGAAATTGGCCATTATTTTTTCTGGGCACATCTCCTTCTTATAGTAGTGTTTTTTTCAAATTTATCTAACGTAAAGAAAGTCCTACTTTTTTTTTTTTTTGATACAGAGTCTCTCTCTGTCGCCCAGGCTGGAATGCAGTGGCATGATCTCGGCTCACTGCAACCTCTGTTTCCTGGGTTCAAGCAATTCTCCTGTGTCATCCTCCTGAGTAGCTGGGACTACAGGCCGCGCCACCATGCCCAGCCAATTTTTATATTTTTAGTAGGGAGGGGTTTCTCCGTGTTGGTCAGGCTGGTCTCAAACTCCTGACCTCAGGTGATCCACCTGCCTCGTCCTCCCAAAGTGCCAGGATTACAGGCCTGAGCCACCACGGCCAGCCAAGGAAGTCCTACTTTTGACATTTTGCCTCTAAATGTCTTCTCCCAACTCTAAAACATTTTTCTCATTCAAATCTTCATACACAGGAATTTTACTAAATGTTTCCCACTACTTAACACAGGCTGCCTTTTCCTGTTTCCTGTAAGTTTTCTCACCACTTTCCAGCCCCCTGTAAATATTTCCT
>NW_012099098.1:2657745-2658430 GCF_000951045.1 Mandrillus leucophaeus
TTCCCGGGTTCAAGCAATTCTCCTGCATCAGCCTCCTGAGTAGCTGGGACCACAGGCTGCGCCACCATGCCTGGCCAATTTTTATATTTTTAGTAGAGATGGGGGTTTCCCTGTGTTGGCCAGGCTGGTCTCGAACTCCTGACCTCAGGTGATCCACCCGCCTCGTCCTCCCAAAGTGCCAGGATTACAGGCCTGAGCCACTGCGGCCAGCCAAGAAAGTCTTACTTTTGACATTTTGCCTCTAAATATCTTCTCCCAACTCTAAAACTTCATTAGATACATTTTTCTCATTCAAATCTTCATACACAGGAGTTTTACTAAATGTTTCCCACTACTTAACACAGGCTGCCTTTTCCTGTTTCCTGTAAGTTTTCTCACCACTTTCCAGCCCCCTGTAAATATTTCCTTGTTGCTTATTGCCTGGTCCCAAACCCAATGCCTCATATTTGAGGTTTTTATTATGGCAGGCTCCCAGTTTCAGCACCGATGACTGCGTCCACCTGCTGTTATTACAAAACAATCCACCGCAAAGCTCAGTGGCTTACAACAGTAATTACTTATTCTCATTCGTGTGTCTGCAGATCAGTTAAGGGCTGGCTGGTTTAAGCTGGGCTCAACTGGGCAGCTCTGCTTCAGGCTGTGGGACCAGCTGGACACCTCAGGAGTTGTGTGGGGAGCTACTGGA
>NW_012099098.1:2658480-2663416 GCF_000951045.1 Mandrillus leucophaeus
CTGTTTCCTGTAAGTTTTCTCACCACTTTCCAGCCCCCTGTAAATATTTCCTTGTTGCTTATTGCCTGGTCCCAAACCCAATGCCTCATATTTGAAGTTTTTATCATGGCAGGCTCCCAGTTTCAGCACCGATGACTGCGTCCACCTGCTGTTATTACAAAACAATCTACCGCAAAGCTCAGTGGCTTACAACAGTAATTACTTATTCTCATTCGTGTGTCTGCAGATCAGTTACGGGCTGGCTGGTTTAAGCTGGGCTCAACTGGGCAGCTCTGCTTCAGGCTGTGGGACCAGCTGGACACCTCAGGAGTTGTGTGGGGAGCTACTGGAAGAGACACCCTTTTGTTGGATGGTGTGGGAGGATGCAAGGTCAGGAACTGTTGCAGCCATTTTATTTCTCCTGGAGTTGCAGGAGCCTGTGTGAGGGGGCTGGAAATGAAGTTGACAGCAAGAAAGACATAAAACACAGGTAGAGAAAAGTCAGTGTTTTTTTTTTTTTTTTTTTTTGAGACAGAGTCTCGCTCTGTTGCCCAGGCTGGAGTGCAGTGGCACGATCTCCACTCACTGCAAGCTTGACCTCCTGGGTTCACGCCATTCTCCTGCCTCAGCCTCCCGAGTAGCTGGGACTACAGGCGCCCACCACCACGCCCCGCTAATTTTTGTATTTTTTTGTAGAGACAGGGTTTCACCGTGTTAGCCAGGATGGTCTCGATCTCCTGACCTCATGATCCACCCATCTCGGCCTCCCAAAGTGCTGAGATTATAGGCGTGAGCCACCGCGCCCGGCCAAGTCAGTGTCTTGGTGAGAATCTGGATCTAGCTTCACCTGACCAGACCCAGGTGAACCAACACATTCCCTTCATTGCTCATCACTTTGCGATTTTGTTTTTGTTTTCGTTTCTTTACCACCAAGACAGTCTTAACTGATCCACAGGCTGTGAGGTGGTTGCTCCGGGGAGTGGTCGGAGGACTCATCCGCTCTTTCTTCCAGGGTTCCGGCTTTTGGGGCATGCGTGCACATGTCTGGGTAGACGTTCTAAGCTGCACGGAACAGAAATGGAGTCAGGCTGATTACAGTAGAAAAGGAATTCACTAAAGGAATCTGATCCCCAAGAGGACTGGAAAATGGAGCTCTGTGACTATGCAGCCAAGCCACATCCACAATCAGGCCACAGAACTGGGGTGGCCAGGACACCACTGCCACTACCATGGCCGCCGCTGTTGCCACTGTGGTTGCTGTTGCCACCTGGATCCCCGATCCCCTCCAGCCTGCACTGCACTGCCCCTGCTACTTTGGAAGCAGATCTTGCTGCCACCGCTGCTCTCATGTGCCACTAGCTGCCGAGTCAGAGTCCGCTGGTTGGCTGAGCCTGGCCCAGCGTCTGCTCCCTGGCTGCAAGCGAGGCTGAGGAAGCAACAAACTGGCCCTTTGGGCTTCTACAGTGGGACGTAGCTTCCGCCTCTCTCCAAGTTTCGGAGAATGGGGAATTCCTCAAACACAGGATGGGGTGTCATGCTAGGGAGTAAAACACTCAATACGGGACATAAGGGATTGAGATCAAATAGAGACAATGGCTTCAGCTTTATTCCTGGTAGATCTAAATTGGAGAATGCAGCTAGAACCTGGGGCCAAAATGGGGCTACTGACTCTTCCCTGCCCCCTCCCAGAACTGAACTTCTTTTCTATTTTCTTTTCTTTGTTCATTTTTCGAGACAGAGTCTTATTCTGTCACCCAGGCTAGGGCGCAATGGCACAATCATGGCTCACTGTAGCCTTGACCTCCCTGGCTCAGGTGATCCTCCCACCTCAGCCCCTTAAGTAGCTAGGTGTGCCACCACCTGCCCAGCTAGTTTTTTGTAGAAACAAAAATACAAACATGGGGTTTCCCTGTGCTACCCAGGCTGGTCTCAAACTCCTGGACTCAAGTGATCCATCCACCTTGGCCTCCCAAAGTGCTGAGATTACAGGGGTGAGCCACCACGCCCAGCCTCCAGAACAGAATTTCTCTCCTGGCTGGAGGAGAGCCTTCCTCCTGGAGCAGGGATGCTCTGCCTTGCTAAGATACTGCTTGATATCAGGAGCAGAAACAAGGGACAAGCTGTCCATGAGGGCAAGTGCAGGGGAGGCTGGTGTCCGAGCTGTCACCTGTCCTCTGCCTGCCCATACAGAGGGACGGAGGGGTAGGATTCTCTAATGCTATTTCCATTTGGGGATAGAAAGTCCCATCCATTTCCCAAAGAGGAAACAGCACAAAAACACGGTGTGGTGGGACGAGAGGGGGCATGAGGGGGTCAACGGGAGGCAAGCTTACGCAGGAGGCAAAGTCAGTGATGCAAATGAGAATAGTAGACATTTGCATATTAACTGTATAAGGATGCATATTCTTTTTTTTTTCGAGACAGAGTCTTGCTCTGTTGCCCAGGCTGGAGTACAGGGGTGTGATCTCAGCTCACTGCAACCTCTGCCTCCCAGGTTCAGGCTATTCTCCTGCCTCAGCCTCCTGAGTAGCTGGGACCACAGGCGCCTGCCACCACACCTGGCTAATTTTTTGTATTTTTAGTAGAGACGGGGTTTCACTATGTTAGCCAGGATGGTCTCGATCTCCTGACCTCGTTATCTGCCCGCCTCAGCCTCCCACAGTGCTGGGATTACAGGTGTGAGCCACTCTGCCAGCCAGGATGCATATTCTTAACATCCACGCAAAGCTATGCACTCTCATTTGTCCTTAGACATTGACTCCTCTATATGGATTTTTTTTGTCCTGCCATTTTTTTTTTTTTTTAAGACGGTGTCTTACTCCATTGTCCAGGCTGGAGTGTAGTGGTGCAATCTCAGCTCACTGCAACCTCCTCCTCCCAGGTTACAGTGATTATCCTGCTTCAGCCTCTTGAGTAGGCTGCTTCACCATGCCTGGATAATTTTTAGTAGAGATAGGGTTTCACCATGTTGGCCAGACTGGTCTCAAACTCCTGACCTCAAGTGATCCACCCACCTTGGCCTCCCAAAGTGCTGGGATTACAGGTGTGAGCCACCACGCCTGGCCATCCCGCCACTTCTGAAGGACATGTGACAGGCTAGCTGTCTTCCATTTGGCTCTTCCCTCAGATCTTCTCTGCCTCCCCACCCCAAGTCTGTGTCTGGGGGGCTAATTCATATGGACTCTTGTGTCTGCTAACTTCCAGCTGATGTGGCCCCAGGGATCCCCACAGGAGATTGAAGGGAAGGAGGAGTACATTTAAAAAATTATTTTCCGGGCTCCCTTCCCGTGAAGTCCCTATGGGCTGGCCACAGCCCTTGACCCAGCCTCAGTTCTGTCAGGAGCTCTCTCTCTCTCCAGGTCCCCTCTCTGCACCCCTTCAAATTGAGGGTAGTAACAGTCCCCAGTGTTCCTAGCCGCAGGGTACTAAATCATGCCTTCCGTGTTGCTTTTCTTAATCCCTGTTCATACCTGTGTAAATAACCTCATTGCTAAACTGTCCTCAATTACTCAGCTTGAGTGTGTCATCTGTTTCCTGCTGGTACTGGAATGATATCTATGGAGTCTGGAAACACTTCTCCACCCAAAGAAAAAACAACAGCTCACATGCACCAGCAAATAGGACTTCAGTGCGTCTCAGATTCCTGAATGCGAGGGAGGCGGTAGGGAAGGGTAGAGAGTGTGACAAACAGAAGGCACGTGACCACTCATACTCCAGCCTTTTGTTGCCATGACAATGACAGCCCAGTGTTGCCCGTTCTTCCCATTTTTTCAAGAGTAGCAAAACAGCAATACTTTTAAAGTAGTACCTCTTGATTTTTTTTTTTCTTTTTGAGACAGGATCTCACTCTCTCACCCAGACAGGAGTGCAGTGGCACGATCTTGGCTTACCGCAACCTCTGCCTCCTAGGCTCAAGCAATTTGCCTGCCTCAGCTTCCCGAGTAGCTGTGATTACAGGCACACGCCACCATGCCCAGCCTGTACCTCCTGATTTTTAAATGTTGGCTCAGGCTGGGCATGGTGGCTCACGCATGTAATTCCAGCACTTTGAGAGGCTGAGGTGGGCGGATCACCTGAGGTCAGAAGTTTGAGTCCAGCCTGGCCAACATGGTGAAACCTCGTTTCTACTAAAAATACAAAAATTAGCTGGGCATGGTGGCACATGCCTATAATGCCAGCTACTTGGAAGGCTGAGGCAAGAGAATCACTTGAACCGGGGAGGCAGAGATTGCAGTGAGCCGAGATTGTGCCACTGCTCTAAAAAAAAAAAAAAAAAAAGTTTGGCTCAAATTTTTTGAAATCTTGATGTGAGCCAGGCAAACAATGAGGTGGCTGAACTTGGCCCTGGATCACCTTTTCAGTCTCTGTTCTCAGCGTACAGTGTCCTGCCAAGCCCCAAACCGTCTATGGTGCAGAGAGCCTATGGGAAGGACCATAGTGACAGGCCATCATTGAGACCCTCAGGACCTAGTGGTGGGATTGGAGAGGCCTGGCCATGCCGCCTCCTCCACAGGTGCTCCATGGCGGAGCCGCAAGCTCCAGTTCCTGCAACGCTGCTCCGCAGCCTGCAGCCTCGCTGTGCTTGTCTGGTCCATCATGTCTAATACGGGTGTCAGCAGAAAGTAAATTAAATCTGCTAGGCTGTAATTTGCAAACAAAACATTTTGTGGCAGTAACTAAACACAGCATTATGTTTTAATCGGGGTTTTAAAATGTTTTAAAAATTATTTTATTGTGCAGAAGCTGGTATCCAAAGAGCTATAACTCCTTAACTAACAGTATGCTAATGTAATACCCTCTAGTCTAGAGGTTCTTGACAGCTGGGGCATTTGTCTTGATGCCCTTAAACCTATGTACTTTCAGAGTCAAAGCGCTACACTGCCTTCCCACCACTTGAATAGGGAACCCCAGTACCACCTTCTGCTGCATTTTGTCCTGGCTTTGAAAGAGAAACAAA
>NW_012099098.1:2664036-2665609 GCF_000951045.1 Mandrillus leucophaeus
AAAAAAAAAAAAAAAAAAAATTAGTTCATTTGTGTCTTGTATTGTTGAATCGTAATATTTCTTTATATATTCTGGATACTAGACTCTTATATATATGATGTGCAGACATTTTCACTTTCTCAATACTGTCCTTTGAAGCACAAATTTTAAAAGTTTTGATGAAGTCCGATTTATTCATTTTTCCTTGGGCTGGTTGTGCTTTGATGTTATATATGAGAAGCTATTACCTAATCCAGAGTCACAAAGATTTTATATCTACATTTTCCCCCTAAAAGTTGTATAGTTTTAGTCCTTACATTTAGATCTTTGATCAATTTTGAGTTAATTTTTGTTTACAGTGTGAGGTAGGGGTCTAACTTCATTCTTTTGCACATGGATACACAGTTGTCCCAGCACCGTTTGTTGAAAAATCTAAACTTTCTCCCATTGAATCGTTGTGGTACCCCTGTTGACAATCTATTGACCGTAAATATATGGGCTTATTTCTGGAATCTCAATTCTATCCCATTGAACTATTATCTATCTTTATCCTAGTAACAGAAGGGTTTTAAATAGAGGAGTGACACACCTACTTTGTATTTTAAGACTGAAGTGGGAGAGATCTGTAAGGAAGCTACAGCAGTTGTCCATGTGAAAGATGTTTAAGGTGGTGGCTGTGGAGACTTAGAGGAAAGGGCAGATTTGAAGGCCATTTAAGAGAAAGAACTAACTGGTCTTGCTGAATAGTGAATGTGCGAGTGAGGGGAAGTTGTCCAGGGCAACACCCTGATTTTTGGCATTGGTAACTGGGTCAACTATCATAGTGGCACTATCATATACCCACAGCAGGGGAACATAGGATAAGAAGACCAGGTTCAGGGGAGGAGGGAACCCCAGTACCACCTTCTGCTGCATTTTGTCCTGGCTTTGAAAGAGAAACAAAACTATTCATCTTTACTTTATTGTACTTATTCATTTGTTTGTTTGTGTATGTATGTATGCATGCATGTATGTATTTCTTTGTTTAATGAACACTTGTGTACTGCTATCTATGCCTTTTGCAAATATTAGCCCAGTGAATTCTCTTACAATCCCTCGAGGGAGGTGCTATTCTTAGCTCTCTTTTTACAGATCAACAAATTGAGGCACAGAGAGGTGAAGTAACTTCCTGAAGGTCACACAGCTGGTAAGTGATGGCGATGAGGGTCTGGCTCCTGAATCCACAGTCTGAGCTACCTCGCTGTACTGTCTCGTCTTTCTGCCTCCAGCCCAGTTCCTGAAGCCCCCAGCCCACCCATCTTCCTGTCCTCTTTCCTGCCACTGCTCTCTCATCCTCCAGACATTCACTCATTCCTTTGTTTTATGGACGTCAAGTGTCTGCTGTGCACCAGCCCCTAGGCTAAATGCTGGGAACCCCACATTGAGCTGTTCTGACATGGTTCTTGACAGATGGGGCCCACAATCTAGGAAGGGAAATAGCCTGGTGCCCAGGTACCTCCATCCCTTGAAACAAAAGGAGTATAGTCAGCCCCAGGACTGCCTATGAGCACCTGTATTAGAAAAGGATGCCCCAAGTGGGCCGGGCCCAGTGGCT
>NW_012099098.1:2666759-2668588 GCF_000951045.1 Mandrillus leucophaeus
AGGCAGGAGAATCATTTGAACCTGGGAGGCAGGGAGGCTAAGGCAGGAGAATCATTTGAACCTGGGAGGCAGAGGTTGCCGTGAGCTCAGATCGTGCCACTGCACTCCAGCCTGGGTAACAGAGTGAGACCCTGTCTCAAAAAAAAAAAAAAAAAGAAAGAAATTAAAATTAAAACAGAAAAAGAAAGAAGAGGGGCTTAGGATGAAGAACAGGAGCCTCTCATTTACCATGGGATCTTTAATTCCTGATCCCAGGTCCTCCTAGGCCCTGGTGGCATTTCTAATTTTCAGTGTTAGAAACATCAAATTCTCACTTTAGGGCATTAGCCAATCCAAGTAGGTTTCTGCTTTTTTTTTTTTTTTCCCCCCAGCTGGAACATTCTAACTGCTTTGGCTAGCCTACCTCCCGGTTCTCCACTTTACCCTGATGCGGCATTCAGTGAGGCCAGATTCTGGCATTACAGAGGGGAAGATGTAACTGGGCCACTTCTAAGGCCTAAGAGACAAGGATGAAGGCTGGCAGGGAGTGGCCTGTGTCTGAACAGCCTTCTTGCAGAACTGCTGGCTTGGGGTGCTGGGATAGTCTAAGTGGTGATGAGGGGAATTGCAGTGGAGGAGCCAGTGTGACTCTCTCACTTTCCAACCCTCCCACTCTCTCCTACCTGAAGAAGGAGGGGCAGCTTCCTGATTGGTATTCTATGCCCTCGATGGTCTGCTTCTACTCTCCTCTCTGAGAACTCCTCCCACCCCTCTCCTTCACCTTCCAGCCTCCACACCACAAGCCTCCTGCCCCAATACCACAGACCCCTATCACATTGAACTTCTGTTTCCAGAAGGGGTGCTGTATTAGTCCATTTTCACACTGCTGATAAAGACATACCCAAGACGGGGAAGAAAAAGAAGTTTAATTGGACTTACAGTTCCACATGGCTGGGGAGACCTCAGAATCACTGTGGGAGGCGAAAGGCACTTCTTACATGGTGGCGGCAAGAGAAAATGAGAAAGAAGTAAAAGTGGAAAGCCCTGATAAAACATATCAGATCTCATGAGACTTATTCACAATCACGAGACTAGCACGGGAAAGACCAGCCTGCATGAGTCAATTACCTCCCCCTGGGTCCCTCCCAAAACGTGTGGGAATTCTGGGAGGTATAATTCAAGTTGAGATTTGGGTGGGGACACAGCCAAACCATATCAGGTGCTGTAACACAGTAGTAGGCTCTGGAACTGGCCTGTTTGGGATCAAATCCCAACCCCACATCCTGTAATTTATATACCCTTGGGAAAATGACTGAATCTCTGAGCCTCAGTTTCCTCAGCTGTAAAATGGGGTCATCATACTGTCCTCAGAAGAATGTTGTGGAGACTCAATGACAATGCAAAGAAGCCCTTAGCACAGTGCCCAGTGTCTAAAATGAGCTCTGTAAACATCAGGAGGGGAGGAGGAAAAGTGGGCTGGGGACAGAGGAGCTGCCACAGTTCCGATAGCTCTCCAGTTCTTGGTTCCAGACCCTCCGGGACGCCTGCAGGGACTGAGTGTTGCTGCATATGGCGGAGGTGAAGGTTCATTTCATGTTTTCCACATGGGTACTCAATTTTGTCCCAAAATTACTTATCGAAGACTCTCTCTGTCCCCCACTGCTCTGTGGGCCACCTCGGTCATGGATCATGTGCCTGTGTGTTTGAGGGTCTGCTTCTGGCTTCTACCTTCCCCTCTGTTGGTCTTTGTGTCTGTCCTTGTGCTAAAACCACACTGTTTTAATTACTAGGGCGTTGTGATAAGGATGGCCTGACCCCTGCTACCTGTTGCCCTTGAGAACCTCTCAGCT
>NW_012099098.1:2670164-2674768 GCF_000951045.1 Mandrillus leucophaeus
TCCTGCCTCAGCCTCCCGAGTAGCTGGGACTACAGGCGCCCGCCACCTCGCCCGGCTAGTTTTTTGTATTTTTTAGTAGAGACGAGGTTTCACTGTGTTAGCCAGGATGGTCGCGATCTCCTGACCTCATGATCCGCCCGTCTCGGCCTCCGAAAGTGCTGGGATTACAGGCTTGAGCCACCGCGCCGGGCCGCGGTTATTTTAAAAACACAAATCTTGCTCATGTTCCTCCCTACCTCTCATCCCTCCATGGTGCCGCATGCTGTAAAGCTGCAGGTTCAAATCCAGTAGCCCCGGAACTTCTGCTGCAGTCTTGTCTTGGGCCCTCCCCATTCTCACTCCTTTCTCCTCACACTGGCTTTCCTTTTTCTTTACTTTTTTCTTTCTTTTTTGACATGGAGTCTCCCTCTGTTGCCCAGGCTGGAGTGCAGTGGTGTGATCTCGGCGTACTGCAACCTCCGCTTCCCGGGTTCAAGCAATTCTCCTGCCTCAGCCTTCCAAGTATCTGGGATTACAGGCACCTGCCACCACGCATGGCTAATTTTTGTATTTTTAGTAGAGACGGAATTTCACCATGTTGGCCAGGCTGGTCCCGAACTCTTGACCTCAAGTGATCCGCCTGCCTTGGCCTCCTAAAGTGCTGGGATTCCAGGCATGAGCCATTGTGCCTGCCCCCCTCATACTGGCCTTCTTTCCATGTTTAGTTTCTGGAAGATGTCAAGCATCCTCCTACCTTACAGCCCTTTCACCTGCTATTCCTTTTGTCTGGGATGCTCCTCCTCGTTTCATCTTTTTGAGGAGATACTCCTCTTCAGTTCTTCAAGTCTTGCTCCACATGCCACTGCCTCTGGAATGCTTCCCTGGCCCCCCCATATCTCAGTTTGGGGCCCTTCCTCTTTGCTTCCAGGACACTCTGCCATTGCCTCAGCACCGGTCTTTTTTTATTCATTCCACAAATATTTATTTTGCACCTACCGTGTGCCAGGCCCGGTACGATGGTGAACAAAATGATGCGCTCTCTGCCTGCTTATAATTTACATTCTAGTTGCGAAGGCAATTTTTTTTAAAGGGTGCAAATAAAAACAGTTATTTCAAGTGACAATACATTCAATGAAGAAAACAAAACAATGGACTGGGCTAGAAAATAGCAGGGCAGGTGTACCTTAGAGAAGGTGGTCAGGAAATACCTCTGTGAGGCATTCCCATGACATGGAGAACTTTTTTTTTTTTTTTTTTTTTTTTGAGACAGAGTCTTGTTCTGTCGCCCAGGCTAGTATAGTGGTGCGATCTTGGGTCACTGCAAGCTCTGCCTCCTGGGTTCACACCATTCTCCTGCCTCAGCCTCCCAAGTAGCTGGGACTACAGGCTCCCGCCACCACGCCCGGCTATTTTTTTTTTTTAATTTTTATTTTTTGGATTTTTAGTAGAGATGGGGGTTTCATCGTGTTAGCCAGGATGGTCTTGATCTCCTGACCTCATGATCCGTCCTCCTCGGCCTCCCAAAGTGCTGGGATTACAGGCGTGAGCCACTGCGCCTGGCCAATGTGGAGAACTATTAATTAGAGGAGAAATAAAGGGAGCAGCACTCCAGGCAGAGGAACAGCCTCTCAAGGAGCTAAAGTCAGAAATAACTTGGTTGGCCGAGCACGGTGGCTCACGCCTGTAATCCCAGCACTTCGGGAGGCCGAGGCGGGTGGATCACTTGAGGTCAGGAGTTCAAGACCAGCCTGGCCAACATGGTGAAAACCCATCTCTACTAAAAATATAAAAATTAGCCAGGTGTGGTGGTGCTTGCCTGTAATCCCAGCTACTCGGGAGGCTGAGGCAGGAGAATTACTTGGATCTAGGAGGCAGAGGTTGCAGTGAGCCGAGATTGTGCCACTGTACTCTAGTTTGGGTGACAGAGTGAGGCTCCATCTCAAAAAAAAAAAAAATAACTTGGTGTATTTGAGGAACTGAAAGGCCCATGTGGCTGGACTGTGGGGGATGGAGAGAAGAGGAAGGAGCACTAGAGGAGGCTGGTGAGAGCCCCAGCCTCATCTAGGTTGTAGACAGCCTTTTGTCAATATGGCAAGGAGATTAGAATTTATTTGAAAGACAATGGGAATCGGCCGGGCGCGGTGGCTCAAGCCTGTAATCCCAGCACTTTGGGAGGCCGAGACGGGTGGATCACGAGGTCAGGAGATCGAGACCATCCTGGCTAACATGGTGAAACCCCGTCTCTACTAAAAAATAACAAAAAACTAGCCGGGCGATGTGGCGGACGCCTGTAGTCCCAGCTACTCGGGAGGCTGAGGCAGGAGAATGGCGTGAACCCGGGAGGCGGAGCTTGCAGTGAGCTGAGATCCGGCCACTGCACTCCAGCCTGGGCGACAGAGCAAGACTCTGTCTCAAAAAAAAAAAAAAAGAAAAAAAGAAAGACAATGGGAATCATCAAAGGCTTCAAGCAAGGAATCAATGTGATCTGATTTTCACCTTAAGATCAGATTGGCCATTGTGGGAAGAACAGATTGTGGAGGGCAAGGGGTGGCTTAGAGATTCTGGTGGGATGCTTCTGCAAAAGGCCAGGGAGTGGGACTTGAACTGAGGGGCTCAGGCAGGCTGGCACTGAGAGGGTAACGATGATGGGCCAAGGATGGGCATCCACGGTGTGCTTTGGAGGTGGGACGGATAGGCTTTGCAGAAGGATTGACTATGGGCATGAAGGAAGGGGAGTGATCAAGGGAATCCTCTGGCTTTGGGGTTCTCTCACAGCCTGAGCGTTTTCATCTGTCAAATGAGCACAGCAGCAAGATCACAGCACCCGCAGCGAGATAGCAAATGTCAGTGATGTAGGCCAGGGCTTGGCACACAGTGAATGCAGGTGAGGGGCCTCCCTGATCCCCAGGCCCCCATAAGCCCCAGGTACACCCGGGTTATCATGCTGCGGTAGGTCCCCAAATATCCGAGTGTGAGTCCGATTTCTCCCTAGACCCCGGGAGAATGACTGAGTGAACAATTAAAAAGCCTAAACTGTGTTTTTGGAATGTTTCTGGAAGCTCCAGGCCTGATTGTCCTGGAATCCCTCCTCTCTCCCCCTGCTCAGAACTCAAAATTGGTCTCTAGCTGGCCTCCGGGGAAGCGGCAGTTCAGCGCACGGCCAGCAGATGTCGCTGAAAGCTAAGGGAAGACGCCCCCTCCCCCCGGGCCTCCTCCCGTCCCCTCCCGTTTGCCAACTCCAGCTCCCAGGCTGCCCTTCCAGCAGCGGCGAGGCGCTCTCGGCTGTCTCCTGGGAACCCAGGCCCATTTTGGAGAAGCAGAAAGAAAGCCCGAGACCCTGCTGGGATCCCTGGTTGAGGCCTTACACCCCGGAGACCTCCCCGATCTCCATTCCCTGGCCTCCCTCCCAGCGTAAATAGGGCACGAGGGTCCCAAGTGAGAGGACGTTTTCCTCGGAAGAGCCACTTCATCTGTAAACAAGGAACTATGAAACCTCTTAGAGCAGCCTGTGACCTCCCCGTCCATCCTGTGTAAAATATGAAATAAGAGTTTTAATTACCAAGCTTGGAAGGCAGCCGACGTGTTTAATATTTGATATCTCCGATGCTTGTGCTCCAGCCGTGCCGGCACTGACAGAATCAGGGTTTCCCTTGGGTTGGCGCTAAATGTGCTTGGAGAAGGGCCAGGCAGCCCGTTTCCCCATCACCTGGGAGCCTCTTGAAGCCCGGCCTGGACCCAGGCTTGCCCTGGTCCTCCCACTCCCTGGGGGACCCCTGCTAAGGGAACCTGGTCTCCCACCCTAAGGCCAGGACCTGGAGCTCTATGAAGGCATCTAGTAGTGGACTCAGCCCAGCTCCTGGCAGGGGGTGGAAGTCAATGAAGTCAGGCAGTGAGAACAAATAGAGGGGCCAGACCCGTAGACTTGTTTTTGTTTGTTTGTTTGTTTGTTTGTTTTGAGATGGAGTCTCACCCTGTCGCCCAGGCTGTAGTGCAATGGCGCGATTTCGGCTACTGTAACCTCCACCTCCCGGGTTCAAATGATTCTCCTGCCTCAGCCTCCTGAGCAGCTGGGATTACAGGCAACCGCCACCACGCCTGGCTAATTTTTGTATTTTTAGTAGAGACTAAAAATGGCCAGGCTGGTCTTGAACTCCTGACCTTGTGACTTGCCCACCTCAGCCTCCCAAAGTGCTGGGATTACAGGCATGGGCCACTTCACCCGGCCTTTTGTTTTTTTGTTTTTGCCTTTTGTTTTGAGACGGAGTCTTGCTCTGTCACCCAGGCTGGAGTGCAGTGGCACCATCTTGGCTCACTGCAGCCTCTGCACTTCTCCTGCCTCAGCCTCCCCAGTAGCTGAGATTACAGGTAAGCACCACCATGCTTGGCTAATCTTTGTATTTTTAGTAGAGATGGGGTTTCACCATGTTGGCCAGGCTGGTCTTGAACTCCTGACCTCAAGTGATCCGCCCACCTTGGCCTCCCAAAGTGCTAGGATTATAGGCATGAGCCACCGTGCCCGGCCCAAACCTGGGTTTGAATTCTGTTTTCCTGCAGGCTACTCAGCCTCTCTGGGAATCACTTTTATTATTCATAAGGTAGAGAATGTACCTCCTATGTTATGGGTT
>NW_012099098.1:2674818-2677077 GCF_000951045.1 Mandrillus leucophaeus
ACCTCTTAGAGCAGCCTGTGACCTCCCCGTCCATCCTGTGTAAAATATGAAATAAGAGTTTTAATTACCAAGCTTGGAAGGCAGCCGACGTGTTTAATATTTGATATCTCCGATGCTTGTGCTCCAGCCGTGCCGGCACTGACAGAATCAGGGTTTCCCTTGGGTTGGCGCTAAATGTGCTTGGAGAAGGGCCAGGCAGCCCGTTTCCCCATCACCTGGGAGCCTCTTGAAGCCCGGCCTGGACCCAGGCTTGCCCTGGTCCTCCCACTCCCTGGGGGA
Source organism: Mandrillus leucophaeus (assembly GCF_000951045.1). Taxonomy (NCBI): domain Eukaryota; kingdom Metazoa; phylum Chordata; class Mammalia; order Primates; family Cercopithecidae; genus Mandrillus; species Mandrillus leucophaeus. The sequence goes on from NW_012099098.1 coordinate 2,675,098, forward strand.
CCCCTGCTAAGGGAACCTGGTCTCCCACCCTAAGGCCAGGACCTGGAGCTCTATGAAGGCATCTAGTAGTGGACTCAGCCCAGCTCCTGGCAGGGGGTGGAAGTCAATGAAGTCAGGCAGTGAGAACAAATAGAGGGGCCAGACCCGTAGACTTGTTTTTGTTTGTTTGTTTGTTTGTTTGTTTTGAGATGGAGTCTCACCCTGTCGCCCAGGCTGTAGTGCAATGGCGCGATTTCGGCTACTGTAACCTCCACCTCCCGGGTTCAAATGATTCTCCTGCCTCAGCCTCCTGAGCAGCTGGGATTACAGGCAACCGCCACCACGCCTGGCTAATTTTTGTATTTTTAGTAGAGACTAAAAATGGCCAGGCTGGTCTTGAACTCCTGACCTTGTGACTTGCCCACCTCAGCCTCCCAAAGTGCTGGGATTACAGGCATGGGCCACTTCACCCGGCCTTTTGTTTTTTTGTTTTTGCCTTTTGTTTTGAGACGGAGTCTTGCTCTGTCACCCAGGCTGGAGTGCAGTGGCACCATCTTGGCTCACTGCAGCCTCTGCACTTCTCCTGCCTCAGCCTCCCCAGTAGCTGAGATTACAGGTAAGCACCACCATGCTTGGCTAATCTTTGTATTTTTAGTAGAGATGGGGTTTCACCATGTTGGCCAGGCTGGTCTTGAACTCCTGACCTCAAGTGATCCGCCCACCTTGGCCTCCCAAAGTGCTAGGATTATAGGCATGAGCCACCGTGCCCGGCCCAAACCTGGGTTTGAATTCTGTTTTCCTGCAGGCTACTCAGCCTCTCTGGGAATCACTTTTATTATTCATAAGGTAGAGAATGTACCTCCTATGTTATGGGTTGTTAATGGTAATAGATTGCCACTTTTGAGGCTCAGTACGTGCCTGGAGGCCTGCTAAGCTCTTTGCATATACTGAGTGCTTGTCATTCAAGCTCTGCCAGGTGGCTAAGATGAGATTTGAACCCAGTACATTCTGACTCCAGAGCTTATGACTCTGAAAGCCTATATGCAAAAGCACTAGGGATTTGGAGCTTGAAGGGGACAGGGCCACCCAGTCTCAGGCCCTACTTTGTCCTACACTGCAGCCCCTCCTGTCTCATAGACAACCAAGAAGATTGCAAACGGGGGCTCAGGACAGGAGCCCAAACCAAATCAACCACTTTCCTGTTTTTTGTTGCACGTTTCTACTTCCTGAAGAGAGGTGGTGAGCAAGCAAACTGCGTTTGATTTTGTGTGTGTGTGTGTGTGTGTTTTGTTGTTGTTGTTGTTTGGAGACAGGGTCTCACTTTGTCACCCAGGTTGGAGTGCAGTGACATGATCTTGGCTCACTGCAGCCTCGACCTCCTGGGCTCAAGTGATCCTCCTGTGTCAGCCCTCCAAGCCAAATAGCTGGGATACAGGTGCGTGCCACTATGTAAAGCTAATTTTTTGTATTTTTTTGTAGAGACAGGGTTTTGCGATGTTGTCCAGGCTGATGCATTTGCTTTTTGATGAGTTGATTGCCACCTTCAGTGTGAGTAGCGTTTGAGGGGCCATCTTGGGACTAGCCACGCACCTTGGTTTGTCTTTAGACCTACGCACCATCCCTTTTCCAGCTGGCTATAGCCAAGTTAATGCCCGTGTCACCTCCCTAACAGAGCACAGTTCATGGATGTTATGATGGGGCATGAGGAGGTGCATCAGCAGTTGGAGTCACTTGTGTTAAAATATAACCAAGGCCGGGCGCGGTGGCTCATACCTGTAATCCCAGCACTTTAGGATGCTGAGGTGGGCAGATCACGAGGTCAGGAGATCGAGACCATCCTGGCTAACACGGTGAAACCCCATCTCTACTAAAAACACAAAAAATTAGCCAAGTCTGGTGGCACGCGCCTGTAGTCCCAGCTACTTGGGAGGCTGAGGCAGGAGAATCGCTTGAACCTGGGAGGCAGATGTTGCAGTGAGTTGAGATCACGCCACTGCACTC
>NW_012099098.1:2677692-2679181 GCF_000951045.1 Mandrillus leucophaeus
AAAAAAAAAAAAAGAGAGAGAGAGGTGATGAGAAGCTCATTTGATCCTCATCAGATAGGCTCATGCTGGTGAAGACACGGGGACGCAGGAACTCTGGTCCTGGCAGGAGAGTGAACTGGTGCGGCCATTGTTGAGAGTTCGCAACCCATGCCCAGGCAATTCCATTTCCAGGAATATGCCCCAGAGCAGCTTGCACACAGGCAGACAAAGACACTTGCCTGAGGATATTCCTCCTGAAAGCATTTATTTGTGCTGGCCAAGGGATGGAAACAACTGAGTGTCCACTCGTAAAAGAATGGGTAGGTTACTGATAACATAGGCAAATAATGAAACCCCATGCCGCAGCTCCATGGAATAAATGAGAATGATGTGCTTTAGCTCTAGAAGATGGTAAAAATGGAATGCCAAACAAGAAGTCCTGCAAATCCTACCTATGAATGCTGCAATATATGATTTCATGGACACACACACACACTGACGACAGAAGAATGTTTGCCTGTGGGAGAGGGGAGAGAGACAGGAGTGGGTGTGAGAAAGTGGGTGGAAGAATCAAAAACAAAAGAAACACCCGAGGACCCACGTGTGGTCTCTCGTGATTGTGAGCTGAGCTGATGGTCGTGATTGACCTAGTTCCGAGCATCTGAGGTCCAAAGCGACAAAGAAAAGAAGTGGGGGAGGGGCGAGGACTTCGATGAGCTTTTTATAAGGCTCAGAAATGGTTGGATGTTTGGGGATTTTCCAAACTAGGCCAACAAATATGTCATTAAACTGTATCGGAATTGGTTACTGGGATCCTGCTGGGCCAGGCACATTCCAGGTATGTAGTGTGGCTGTCTCACTGTATCCTCACAGCCCCACCTTGAGGTGTTACATCCCCATTTCACAGGGGGCTCAGAGAGGTAAGGTGAGCTTCCCCAGGCCACCGACTTGCAGTGTCAGCCCGGCCTCTGCCATCTGCCTCCCAGCCCAACCAGGTCATCCTGGCACACTGTGGGGTTCTGAAAATACATTTCTCCGGGATGGCCTGGAGGTGGTGCTGCTGCAGCTGGTCCAGGACAGGTGAGCAGCCTGAGCCTGCAAGATGGGGTGGAGACAGATCTTCAGGGAATGTTGGAGTGTCCCCCTAGGCTTGGGCAGGGCCCTGCTCCCCAGTTCTGGGGGCAACAGAGATGCAGGAAGAAGATCCAGGCATTCATTCCCAGCCAGGAGAACTTCTCCCTGGAATTCAGAAGCCTGTGGTCCATTTTTCGCCCTCCCCCAGCTCCCAGGAGAGGGATTGAACATCCTCCAGGAAGGAGACCAAAGACCCGGGCTCTGGCCAGGTGCATTGCCTCATCCCTGTAATCCCAGCACTTTGGGAGGCCAAGGCGGGCGGATCACAAGCTCAGGAGTTCGAGAACAGCCTGGCCAATATGGTGAAACCTCCGTCTCTACTAAAAATATAAAAATTAGCTGGGCGTGGTAGTGGGTGCCTGTAGTCCCAGCTACT
>NW_012099098.1:2679762-2683981 GCF_000951045.1 Mandrillus leucophaeus
TTCTTTCTTTCTTTCTTTCTCTCTTTCTTTCTCTCTTTCTTTCTTTCTCTTTCCTTCCTTCCTTTTTCTTTTTCTTGTTTTGAGATGGAATCTTGCTCTGTCACCCAGGCTGGAGTGCAGTGGCTTGATCTCGGCTCATTACAACCTCTGCTTCCTGGATTCAAGCGATTCTCCTACCTCAGCCTCCCATGTAGCTGGGATTAGAGATGTGTGCCACAATGCCCGGTTAATTTTTTTTTGTACTTTTAGTAGAGACAGGGTTTCACTATGTTGGCCAGGCTGGTCTTGAACTCTTGACCTCAAGTGATCCACCCGCCTCGGCATCCTAAAGTGCTTGGATTACAGGCATGAGGCACCATGCCCAGCCCAGACCAAGTGTTTTTCCTGCTGCTCATCTCTCCGAAAAAGAGCTGGCCCTAGCAAGAAACAGATGCCCTGCACAGGGACACATCTGCCTTGCAGGCACTGAAAGGGAGGGAAAGCTGGCAGTGGGGTGGGGGCAAGTCAGCTGCATCTGTTTCTTCTGTGATGGGGCAACGGGAAGGCACAGTCAGCTGCTCCTCCAGCATCCCACTGGCACAGCCTGAGACAAAGGCGTGGGTGCAGGCAGTTTACTTGGGATGTGATTCTAGGATGAAGGGTGACAGGGAAAGAAGAATGAGGGAAGGAAGGAGAAAAAGTCGGGGCAAGGATGCCTCACTGAGTTCGCAGCTTCTATAGCAGGGGCTCCACTCCTCCAGGGCCGCCGTGAAGGGTATAGACGCCTCCAAGAATGATCTGCCAAGAGGATGGGCAGGGGGATGTCCTGGGGCACCCACTCCCTGCATTTCCAGGTCTCACTGGAATACAGGCTGAGCACACAGCCATGGTATTGCAGCAAGGGAGAGACACATGGAGTTTGCTAGAGGTGACATTGTTAGCATGGAGGAGTCTGCGCTTGTGTGGAACTGTCCACAGCAGCTGCAGCTGAAATCCGGGGCAAATGGAGAGGATGGGACACAGGACCCTGGCGTCCCAGAAATGTGCCTCGATGCTCCCACCACCTCAGGGTCAGGAACTATTACTGCAGCCCTTCCCTCCTAGAGCGCAGGACTCTCTCCTGAGCCCCCAGTCTGCAGACACAATTGGTCCATTGATCGACATTTGACTCTCCAGATGCCTCACAGGTTCCTCAAACCGAGAGACCAAAACCAAACTCAGGACCTTCATGTCAAACCAGCCTCCCTTCTAATTGTCCATCCCAGCATCCACTCAGGTGCCTAAGTGGACAAGCTGAGACCCACCCTTGAATTCTCTGCCTCTGTCATGCTCCACCTCTAGCCACCAATTCCTGTGAACTCCATTCACCTGCCTGGTTTTCTCTTCCTCCAGCCTGCCCATCCTTCCTTCCTTCCTTCTTTCCTTCCTTCCCTCCTTCCCCCTTCCCTTCCTTCCTTCCCTCCTCTCCCTCCCTTCTTCCTTTTGTCCTTCCCTATCAAATTAGCCCAGATTAAAAAGAACAAAGCTCGCTGGGTGCGGTGGCTCATGCCTGCACACCTGTAATCCTGGCATTTTGGGAGGCCGAGGTGGGAGTTCGAGACCAGCCTGGCTAACATGGTGAAACCCCATCTCTACTAAAAATACAAAAATTAGTTAGGCATGGTGGTGGGGGCCTATAATCCCAGCTACTTGGGAGGCTGAGGCAGGAGAATCGCTTGAACTTGGGAGCTGGAGGTTGCAGTGAGCCGAGATTGTGCCACTGCACTCCAGCCTGGGTGACAGGGCGAGACTCCATCTCAAAAAAAAAAAAAAAAAAAAACCTTTTGGAAGCCAACATAGCAGAATACATCAGTAGTCACAAATGGTGTTACCTTTTAGCCTAGTTAATCTACTTCAAAGAATCTATCCTGAGAAAATAATCCTATACACAGAAAAGGCTTTCTGCACAAAGATATTCACGGCAGCAGTGTTTAACCTAGCAAAAACAAAATAAGGCAAAACAACTAACGACAATAGCAAAAAGTTGGCCACAACCTAGACGTGAATGCTTCGGTAATGGTTAATTTCTCCGCGGTCCACCTTCTTCATGCTAGACATCCTTCAGGGCTGTTGTTCTCTGGGCATCTGCCCTGTGATATCTTTGCTTCTCGTGCTACCTGCTGTCTGCTAAGGTAACCCTGGAAAGAGGGCGTGGGAGGTAATTAAGATTAGATTAGGTCATGAGGGTAGGGCCCTTATTACAGGATTAATGCCTTATAAAAACAGGAAGAGGCTGGGCGCGGTGGCTTACGCCTGTAATCCCAGCACTTTGGGAGGCTGAGGCGGGTGGATCACCTGAGGTCAGGAGTTGGAGACCAGCCTGGCCAACATGGTAAAATCCCACCTCTACTAAAAATACAAAAATTAGCTGGGCGTGGTGGTGTACACCTCTAATCTCAGCTATTTGGGAGGCTGAGGCAGGAGAATGGCTTGAATCCAGGAGGCAAAGGTTGCAGTGAGCCGAGATGGCGCCACGGCGCTCCAGCCTGGTTGACAGAGTGAGACTCCATCTCAAAAAACAAACAACAAACAAACAAAATAGGAGGAGATACTGGATGTCTCTCTCCTCTCTGCCACATGAGGGCACAGTGAGAAGACAGCTGTCTGCAAGAGGAATTGGACCCTCACCAGACACCTGATCTTGGACTTCCCAGCTCCATAACTGTAAGAAATAAATGTTGTGGCCAGGCACGGTGGCTCACCCCTGTAATCCCAGCACTGTGGGAGGCTGAGATGGGCGGATCACCAAGTCAGGAGATTGAGACCACCCTGGCTAACACGGTGAAACCCCGTCTCTACTAAAAATACAAAAATTGGCTGGGCGTGGTGGCGGGCACCTGTAGTCCCAGCTACATGGGAGGCTGAGGCAGGAGAATGGCATGAACCCGGGAGGCGGAGCTTGCAGTGAGTGGACGTGCCACTGCCCTCCAGCCTGGGCGACAGAGCGAGACTCTGTCTCAAAAAAAAAAAAAAAAAAAGGAAAGAAAGAAATGCTGTTTCAGTCCTCCAGTCTATGGTAATTTGTTACAGCAGCCTGAGCTGAGACACTTTCAAAGCTCCCCCCTTCTATACTAAACCTTACCCCTTAGTTCTAATGGAATAAGATTTGGCATAGAAGGGCAGAGTTTGATGCATTCCAATTGCTTAATTAATTTCTCTCATCCAAGAGAATTTAAATTAAAATTAAATTTTCTCCTTAAAGGAAGAATAGTGAAAAAAAGGGTGAGAGACGCCATGCTAAACTAGGGTGACACAGCGGCTACCGAGTCAGACATGGTCCCTCACTCTGCAGAGCCCACATGGTGGCAGGGAAGGCAAACATTACATTATTACATGATGACTAAGTGAAAGTAGCCAGACCCAAAAGGCCGCATACTATAGAGTTCACTTACATGGTATCCTGTAAAAGGCAAAATTATAATTACAGAAATCAGAACTGTGGTTCCAGGAGCTGAGCTCTGAGGGGTGAGCAGAGATTGCTATTGTCACGTAGCGAATGTTGGCAGAGGGCAAAAGTGCCTACCAAGAGACTGTTGAAATAGTCTAGGTAAAATAGGACAGTTCCTTAAACTAGGGTAACAGTAGTGGAGATGGACAAATGTGGACAGAGTCTAGAAATATTTGGGAATTAAAATCAACTGGACTTGGTGGCCAGTTGGACACATGAGATGGGGAGAGCCAGGGGGCCGGGGGCCTCTGGCTTCTGGCTTGGCCAACCGGTTGTATGGTGGCATCTTCTGAAATAGAGAACCCCTGGAGAAGGGTCAGGTTAGTCGGGGGAGACCCTGTGTTCATTTTCTCCAAGTGGAATTTGAAAGTATCTAGGAAGAGAACAAGTGTGGTTAAGGAGGCACCATCATGCTTCTCTCTGTCCAGAGGAAAGCTCCTGAACCCCAGACCATATCTAATGGGATCAGGGATGAACCAGCTGGGCTGGGGAGAGCCAGTTCAGCAACCTGAGGTTTGAAATGAAACACAGATGGAAGGAGAGGAGATGGACATAGGGACCACAGGACAGAGACTCGTTCCCTGAAGGACGCACGCTCGTGTTGCTGACACCTCAGCATGGCCCCGGTTCCTGCCCACTCTGGAGTCTGGCTGTCCAGTTTTTCCTTGGATTCTGTGAGATAATCTAACATTCTCCCGAAAGTCCCTGTTTTTGATTAAACTAACCTGAATGAGTTTCTACTCTTTGCAACTT
>NW_012099098.1:2684070-2687674 GCF_000951045.1 Mandrillus leucophaeus
CTCCCAGGTTTACGCCATTCTCCTGCCTCAGCCTCCCAACTCTTTGCAACTTCTAAGACCACCACAGAGACCAAACATGGCTGTTTGATTTCTGTGCCCTTTTTGAAAGCTCTCTTGGTCTATTTGCCAGAGCGTCCACCAGCATTTTAATTAGCTTTATAGTATTTAATTTTGTAAGGCAAGCCCCCCATTATGCTCCTTTTACTTCCCGAATTTCTTGACTATTCTGTGCAATCATTGCACCAAATGAACTATAGAATCAGTCTCTCAAGATAAAAAAATTCATGTGGCGATTTTCACTGAAATCACATCAAATTTATAGATTATTTGAGGGAGCATTGACACTTTTACAATACAGTTCAAGAACAAGATCAGTTTCTCCACTGATTCAAATCTTTTTTTAATGCCTTTCATTCAACTCCCGAGTATATCTTTGCACACTATTTTGCTAAGCGTGTTCTTTTTTTGTTCCCCTGATGCATTCGAACGTGTTATTGCCGGCGTAGAGAACAGGTATTGATCTTGATATATTTATCACCTTGTGTCAGCTTCTACAGTCAATGCTGTGATTAGTTCTTATAGGTTTTCAGTTTCTTTCGACTTCTCAGGGTGAGCAAACACATTATCTATAAATAACGAGAATTTTGTTTCTGCCATGCCATGGGTTATCTTATTCACGTGACTGGCACCTCTAGAATAAAGGCAAGTGACAGTTGTGATAGCAGACACTTTTGAAATGTTGCTGCCTTGAATAGAAAGACCCTAATGTGATATTTCCAAAACTGTCATCTGAAGAACACAGATCAGAGGATGCTAATAGTTGTATTGAGGATGAAAAGTGTTCTGGGTCCAAATAACTTTAGAATATACCGGGTTGAACAAAGACAAATTTGTTTCTTTACTTTAATAGTAATCAGAAAATTTGACATTGACTTGCCTCGTGGATGTGGAAGAAGGAGATATACTAAGTAGCATGTCTTGAACTAATTTGACCACTGACATTTACATGCTGCGCCCTTCTTGTTCAACATCTCCTGTTAAGTAGTGTTCTACAGGGCAGTACTGGAACTGCTGTTCTAAGAATTCACCACGAAGTATGATGGTTGCTGTGATTTCTGGAAAAAGAGTTGTTGGATAAATAGACGAGTACCTTCTATAGTGGTAAGACTATTTTCTTTAATTCCTGGTTTATTGAGAGTTTTTTTAAAATTAGAAATAGAAGTTAATTTGATCAAATGGTTGTTAAATGTCTATGGAAATGGTCAACAATTTTCCTCTTCTATTGAGTGACTGATTTTTTTTGGAGACCAACTCTTGCTCTGTCGCCCATGCTGGAGTGCAGTGGTACGTTCTCTGCTCACTGCAACCTCTGCCTCCCAGATTCAAGCGATTCTCCTGCGTCAGCCTCCTGAGTGGCTGGGATTACAGGTGCGTGCCACCATGCCCAGATAATTTTTTTGTATTTTAGTAGAGACGGGGATTCACCATGTTGCCCAGGCTGGTCTTGAACTCCTGACCTCAAGCCACCCACCTGCCTCAGCCTCCCAAAGTGCTGGGATCATAGACATGAGGCACCATACCCGGCCAATTTTTCTTTTAAATTAGTATAGTGAAACTCCACCATAATGCATTCTATGTGGTTCAAAATATCCCACAGGATCAGAGAATCACATGTGGTGGAGTAAGCCCCAGCAGTCAGCAGGTCCCACACTCCCAGGGTCTGTCTGGTTGTGGCATCTCATGTGCCCCTGCTTCAGCAGCAGATTGCTGTCTCCTGGTGGTGGTTTGCAGCTATGACGTAAATATCCATGGGGAAGATTCTGAGCTGGGCTGGCTAAGACTTCTAGGATAGAAGCGGCAATTCCACAATCCCCTAGGTTATTTGGCACTAATTTCGTCAAACCAATATACGGAGATTGGCTTGGAAGAATCCCAGGAACACAGGGACTCACCTTCTGGTCCCTGCTTGCCTTCCTCTCCATATCCCTCCACTCTCCCCACTCAGAAATGGAGAAATTTAGTTGATTCTGGTTTGAGAACTTGGGCTGTGGTTGAAGAACTCAAGCCAACTTCCAATGGCATCATCAAGGGGCTTAGTAATTATTTATTTATTTATTTATTATTGTTATTTTATTTTTCATTTTTTTCTGAGACGGAGTCTCGCTCTGTTCTGTTGCCCAGGCTGGAGTGCAGTGGTATAATCTCGGCTCACTGCAACCTCTGCCTCCCAGGTTCAAGTGAGTCTCCTGCCTTAGTCTCCGAGTAGCTGGGATTACAGGTGTGAACTACCACACACTGCTCATTATTTACTTATTTATTTATTTATTTTTTTGGTAGAGACAGGGGTTTGCCATGTTGGCTAGGCTGGTCTCAAACTCTTGACATCAAGTGATCTGCCTGCCTCAGGCTCCCAAAATTCTGGGATTACAGGTGTGAGCCACCACGCCTGGCCTTGAAATTATTTTTTAAATGAATACTTAGTTGAATGCTGTGTAGCAAATACTTAACTAAATTCTTCAAAGGAATAATTTAAATTGACACCTCCCATCTCTCTGAATTAGGTATTATTATTTCCATTTTATAAACTGGAAGACAACCAGAGAGGTTACATCACTTACCCAGGTTACCCAGCTAGTTCCTAGTGAGTAGTGAAGTCAGATTCAAAACCTGGCAGTTTATGTCCAAAACTCAAGCTCTGGAGTGAAACCAACTTTACCCTTTGCTTCCAGGAATAAATTTAATTTTAATTAATTAATTTATTTATTTGAGATGAAGTCTCACTCTGTCGCCCAGGCTGGAGTGCAGTGGCGTGATCTCTGCTCACTGCAACCTCCGCCTCTCAGGTTCAAGCAATTCTCTGCCTCAGCCTCCTGAGTAGCTGGGATTATAGGCACCTGCCACCATGCCTGGGTGATTTTTTTTTTTGTATTTTTAGTAGGGACGGGGTTTCACCATCTTGGCCTGGCTGGTCTTGAACTCCTGACCCCGTGATCCACCCACCTGGGCCTCCCAAAGTCTTGGGATTACAGGCTTGAGCCACTGCGCCCAGCCCAGCTTTTTATTTTATTGATTATCTCTATTGCTTTTCTGTTCTTGATTTCATTGATTTATGCTCATAATAATTTTCTTCCTTTTTTGTTTTGAGTTTAATTTGGTCTTTTTCTAATATCTCAAGATGGAAGCTTTTATATTTCATTTGATACCTTTCTCTCTTTTTTTGAGACAGGGTCTCTCTCTGTCACCTAGGTTGGAGTACAGTGGCCTGATCACAGCTCACTACAGCCTCGACTTCCCTGGGCACAGGCTCCTGCCCCAGCCTCCCGAGTAGCTGGGATCACAGGTGCGTGCTACCACGCCCAGCTAATTTGTGTATTTTTTTGTACAGGTGGACTTTTGCTATGTTGCCCAGGTTGGTCTCAAACTCTTGGGCTCAAGCAATTTGTCCACCTTTGCCTTTCAAAGTACTAAGATTACAGGCATGAGCCATGGTACCCAGTCTACTACCTTTCTTTAGTTTTCTTTTCTTTTTTTTTTTTTTTTGAGACGGAGTCTCGCTCTGTCGCCCAGGCTGGAGTGCAGTGGCCGGATCTCAGCTCACTGCAAG
>NW_012099098.1:2690974-2692890 GCF_000951045.1 Mandrillus leucophaeus
TTTTTGTATTTTTAGTAGAGATAGGATTTCACCATGTTGGTCAGGCTGGTCTCAAACTCCTGACCTCAGGTGATCTGCCCGCCTCGGCCTCCCAAAGTGCTGGGATTGCAGGCGTGAGCCACTGTGCCTGGCCCTAAATTGTTCTTTAAAATGGCATGGCAATTTACATTACACTAAAACTCTAAAAAAATCTTCTCTTGATTTCCTTACCAATAACTGATATCCAACTTTCTATTTTTTCCCCAATCTATTGGGTGAAGAGAAATAGTATCTTGTTGATTTGATTTCATGTTTTATGTTTGCTAGTGAAGTTGGAGCATCTTTTTATATATTTTCAGCCATTTATATATCCTCATTTGTAAAAAAAAAAAAAAAAAAAAAAAAAGTCCCTTTCAATCCTTTGCCCATTTTTCTATTTGGTCATTTGTCTTTTTATTATTGATTTGTTGAAATTGCCTGTGTAGTTTTTACTGTTTGGAATTTATCAGGGTTTACTTTGAGACTCATTATTTAATCAATTTGCTTATATGTTCTGTGAGCCTTGGAAAAAAAGGAATTCCCTGTTCAAATTCTACCTAGATATATTAAAACAATCTTGTTAATTTTGTTATTTAGATTGTCTTTATGATTTAAAAAATATCTGACCTGTTAAATTTTGAGTCAGATGTTTTAAAATCTCCCACTCTGCATGCTTTTGTAAAATTCTCCTAGTTTTGCAATTTTTGCTTTTTGTTTGAGATGGAGTTTTGCTCTTGTTGCCCAGGCTGGAGTGCGATGGCACGATCTCAGCCCACTGCAACTTCCACTTCCTGGGTTCAAGTGATTCTCCTGCCTCAGCCTCCCCAGTAGCTGGGATTACAGGCATGCGCCACCACGCCTGGCTAATTTTGTATTTTTAGTAGAGACTGGGTTTCTCCATGTTAGTCAGGCTGGTCTCAAACTCCCAACCTCGGATGACCCGGCCACCTCAGCCTCCCTAAGTGCTGGGATTACAGGCATGAGCCACCACGCCCGACCTCAATTTTCGCTTTTTGCTTTATATATTCTTTTCAGTATTTCTGCCCATGTATCTGTCTGATTCAGATTCATGGTTAATCAGCCACTCAGTGATTGAGCAGGAAGTCTGTATCCTGCGAGGTGGCTTATGCCTGTAATCCCAATGCTTTGGGAGGAGGAGGCAGGAGGATCGCTTAGGCCTAGGAGTTCGAGACCCTGTCTCTACAAAAAAAAAAAAAAAAAAAAAAAAAAAAAAGAAAAAGAGAAAAAAATAGGAGTAGTGGCTTGCATTTGTAGTCCCAGCTACTCAGGAAACTGAGGTAGGAGGATACTTGAGCCCAGGAGATTGAGGCTGCAGTGAGCCGTGTTCATGCCACTGCACTTCAGCCTGGGAGTCAGAGTTAGACCCTGTCTCAAAAACAAAAAACAAAAGCACGAACTCTGGTGTTAGGGTACATGGGTTCAAATCTTGGTTCTTCCCCTTACAAAATATGTAGGGATAGTGTAATTACTTAATCTTTCTAAGCTTTAGTTTCCTCATCTGTTAAATGGGGCAAAAAAGATAGCATTTACCTCACATAATTGTTATGAGATTAAATGAAATTATGTAAGTGTTCAACAAATGGCGATATTTTCTTGATGACTGGATATTTTATCAATACAAGTATAAAAAAATAAATCTCAGCCAGGCATGGTGGTTCACGGCTGTAATCCCAGCACTTTGGGAGGATGAGGCGGGTGGATCACCTGAGGTCAGGAGTTCGAGACCAGCCTGGCCAACATGGTGAAACCCTGTCTATACTAAGATATAAAAATTAGCCAGGTGTGTTAGTGTGCACCTGTAATCCCAGTTACTCAGGAGGCTGAGGCAGGAGAATTGCTTGAACCCAGGAGGCAGAGGTTGCAGTGAGCCGAGTTCA
>NW_012099098.1:2695175-2696571 GCF_000951045.1 Mandrillus leucophaeus
GATTCAAGCGATTCTTGTGCCTCAGCCTCCCAAGTAGATGGGATTACAGGCACGCATGACTATGCTTGACTAATTTTTGTATTTTTAGTAGAGATTCAGTTTCGCCATATTGGCCAAGCTGGACTTGAACTCCTGGCCTCAAGCGATCCACCCACTTCGGTCTCTCAAAGTGCTGGGATTACAGGCATGAGCCACTGCGCTCAGCCAGTGTTGTCTTTTAATTGGTGTGTTTAGACCAGTCTTCTGGCTTTTGCAATAGCACAGGTGGCTAAAACTCTAGGAGAATCTATTGTATAGCTCCACATGGCTTTGGCCACCCTCAGAGTAATGCAAAGAGAGAAAAGAAAGAGAAAAAGCAAGGGGGATTCCCCCCTCACACACCCTGTTCCTGGTTCATCTGGCAAGAAAGATGGGTTTTCTTTGGGGGTTTTGGGTGTCTGTGCCACCACCCCTGCCACCATAGTGTAGCTTTCTGACTGGTTCACCCTTAGGACAGATCGAAAGAGAGAAAAGAGAAAAAAAGATACTATATACTCTGTAACTCACAAGAGGCCGCTTTTCCAATTCTCCGTTCAGGAAGATGGGTTTCTCTTGGAGGTTTTGTTGCCTGTGCCTGCTACACAGTTCCAGATTTGGGCCACCCTCGGGTTAAAGCTGGGTGATAAAAGAGGAACACAACCCTGGAAACTTACCCTATTAGGGTCTTTCTTCAAGTTTTTGCCCCTCTTGCCAATCTACTTGTTATTTCCTGAATCCTCAGGCAGTGCTTTTTGTATTTTGTCCAGATCTTTTAGTTGGCAGTGGGACAGAGAGGCTGTGGTGACGCACACTGCCTTGGCCAGCATCAGAACTCCAGTGCAGAATTCACAGATTGAATTGGTGTGTGACATAGTTACATATGCTTAAGCTATTACTGCGTACTTCTAAGTTGTTATTTATTTATTTATTTATTTTTGAGACGGAGTCTCACTCCGTTGCACAGGCTGGAGTGCAGTGGCACAATCTCAGCTCACTGCAACCTCTGCCTCCTGGGTTCAAACAATTCTCCTGCCTCAGCCTCCCGAGTAGCTGGGATTACAGGTGCGTGACGCCGCATCAGGCTAATTTTTGTATTTTTAGTAGAGACGGCGTTTCACCAGTTGGCCAAGCTGGTCTCAAACTCCTGACCTCAGGTGACCAAACCTGCCTTGGCCTCCCAAAGTGCTGGGATTGCAGGTGTGAGCCACCGTGCCTGGCCTATTCTCGTGCCTCAGCCTCCCAGTAGCTGGGACTACAGGCGCCTGCCACCAGGCCCAGCTAATTTTTTGTATTTTTAGTAGAGATAGGATTTCACCATGTTGGTCAGGCTGGTCTCAAACTCCTGACCTCAGGTGATCTGCCCGCCTCGGCCTCCCAA
>NW_012099098.1:2700801-2702801 GCF_000951045.1 Mandrillus leucophaeus
CCAGGATGGTCTCGATCTCCTGACCTCGTGATCCACCCGTCTCGGCCTCCCAAAGTGCTGGGATTACAGGCTTGAGCCACCGCGCCCGGCCCTTTCTTTAGTTTTCTAATATGAGCACTTAATGCTATGAATTTCCCTCTAGGCAATATTTTAGCTGCATCACAACTTTTTGTATTGTAATAAAACACATATACATCAGAAGAGAAGGGAAGACATTTTTAAAAACACACACATAGCTTAAGATCTATAGTATTAACAAATTTTTATATATACATAAAACAGTACAGTATTGCTAACCATTGTTGGATAACATATCTGGAACTTTTTCATCTTGCATGACTGAAACTCTATACCCATTGCACAGCAACTCCCTATTTCGCCTTTCCCGCAGTCCCTGGCAACCACAATTTTCCCACAAAATTTTGTTATGTAGTATTTTTACTTTCACCAAATTCAAAATATTTTCTTTTTTTGAGATGGAGTCTTGCTCTGTCCCCCAGGTTGGAGTACAGTGGCGCAATCTCGATCTTGGCTCACTGCAACCTCTACCTCCCGGGTTCAAGCGATTCTCCTGCCTCAGCCTCCCAAATAGCCTCGATTACATGGGCGTGCCACCATGCCCGCTAATTTTTGTATTTTCAGTAGAGACAGGGTTTCGCCGTGTTGGCCAGGCTGGTCTCAAACTCCTGACCTCAAGTGATCCACCTGGCATATGGCCTCCCAAAGTGCTGGGATTACAGGTGTGAACCATTGTGCCTGGCCCAAAACATTTTCTAAATTTCCCTTGAGACTTTCTTTTTGAGCCAGGGGTTACTTAGAAGTATGTTATTTAATTCCAAAATATTTGAGGATTTTAAAAGATAGTTTCCTGTTATTGGTTTTTGGTGTAATTATTTTATGGTCAGAGGACATTATATTCTCTCTACTCTTTTACAGTGTTAAGGTTTGTTTTATAGCCCAGAATGCAGTTTATCTAGATGAATGTTTTACGCACACTTGAAAGAATGCATATGCTGCTCTTGTTGAATGGAGTGTTCTATAAATATCAGTTAGGGCGCATTGGTTGAGACTGATGTTCAGATCCTCCATATCCCTGCTAATTTTTGTTTATTTTTTCTATTGGAGTGTTTAACTCACCAATTGTAATAGTGGATTTCTCTATTTCTCATTTTAGTTCTCTCAGTTTTTGCTTCGTGCTTCTTGAAGCTCTGTTGTTACATGTATAAACCTTTAGGATTTTTATATCTTCTTGGTGAATTAACCTTCTTTTTTTTTTTTTTTTTTTTTGAGACAGTCTTGCTCTGTCACCGAGGCTGGAGTGCAATGGTACCATCTCGCCTCACTGCAACCTCCCATCTCATGGGTTCAAGAGATTCTCCTGCCTCAGCCTCCTGAGTAGCTGGAATTACAGGCACATGCCACCACACCTAGCTAATTTTTTCATTTTAAGTAGAGACAGGGTTTCACCATGTTGGCCAGGCTGGTCTTGAACTCCTGGGCTCAAGAGATCCACCCACTTCAACCTCCCAAAGTGTTGGAATTATAGGCATGAGCCACACACCTAGCCTTAACCTTTTTATTATTATGTAATATCTCTCTTTGTCCCTGGTAATATTGCTTGTTTTGAAGTCTACTTTGTCTGATATTAATATAGCCTCTCCAGCTGTCTTTTGATTGGTATTTACATGGTTTAACCTTTTCTATCGTTTTACTTTTAATCTATCTATGTAATTATATTAAGGTGGGTTTGATGTAGAGAGCATGTAGTTGGGTCTTGTGTAAATGTGTGTATGTGTGTGTTCAATCCAATCTGATAATATGTCTTTTTTTTTAGATAGTCTTGTTCTATCACCCAGGCTGGAGTGCAGTGGCACGATCTCTGCTCACAGCAACCTCCACCTCCTGGATTCAAGCGATTCTTGTGCCTCAGCCTCCCAAGTAGATGGGATTACAGGCACGCATGACTATGCTTGACTAATTTTTGTATTTTTAGTAGAGAT
>NW_012099098.1:2706281-2709201 GCF_000951045.1 Mandrillus leucophaeus
CTGCACTCCCGCCTGGGCGACAGAGCGAGACTCCGTCTCAAAAAAAAAAAAAAAAATTCCCTCAGTTCTATTTAATGCTTTCCTTCCCTTGAATTACACTTTTCAAAATATGAACACTGCCACACACTCTTTCTTCTATTTGGATTTCCCTGGAATATATTTATTTTAGATTTTTCATAATTATTTAACTTTGGAAGGAATCCCTTGTAAAGCGTAATTGAGGTAGGCAGTCTCCAAAAGATGGCCACCATAAATCCTTCCTGTGCCTATCTCGTGCCTGATGGATCTGCCAGTTAGGAGGTGGGGTCTGTTTCTCCTCTCCTCCAATACAGGTGGCCTTGTGTCTTGCCTTGACCAATAGCAAACAGAGGAAGTGGCATGACGTCAGTTCTAGACCTGGCCTTCAAGCAGTCAGGTGACTTCAGGTTGTGTTGGGGAAACCAGCCGCCATACTTTAAGGAAGCTGGGGCGGGAATATTAAACTGTGAGGCAGGCTAGACAGAGAGGCCACAGTGCAGGAGCACAGAGGCACCGAGTGAGTAAAACGTTGGACTGCTCAGCCCAGCCACCCGCAGGATGGAGCTTAATGAGTGAGCCCAGCCCATGCCCTGTGCAACAAGAGACGCCCGCCAAGCCATGCTGGCATCCCAGAGCTACAGAATCATGAGAAATAACAGTTCATTGTTGTTTTAAGTTTGGGGGTGGTTTGTTACTCATCGGGAAATAACTGGAAGTAGTTTTTCTGTTTTATTTAATCTGAGAATCTTTGTTTTTTAATAGGAGAATTTAACATTAAAATTTTTTTCAGTTAATATTTGATCTTTTGGGGTTTTCCTTCCGGATGCAACGTATGATCTTGTTTTTGACACCTTGGGTTACGTTTCTGTTTCTTTCACTGTAGTGTGGTTTTCATTTTTTTTTCCTTATTAGTTTGTACTGTAGTGCCTTGCTCTTTCTTCTTTTTCTGTCCCCCTTTTTGGGTAACTATATATGCTTTTCTACTAGTTTTTTTGATTAACATTTAAAATTATGTTTAACATTAAAAAATTAACATTTAAAATTATGGTTCTATCAATGTCAAAAGTTAAGTGGTGCCTATAACCTCTCTCTTGCTCTTCAAATAAGAGTTGTCCTTTACAGGCCGGGCATGGTGGCTCGCACCTGTAATCCCAGCTCTTTGAGAGGCTGAGGCGGGTGGATCACCTGAGGTCAGGAGTTCGAGACCAGCCCGGCCAACATGGTCACACCCCGTCTCTACCGAAAATACAAAAATTTGCCGGGCGTGTTGGCATGTGCCTGTAATCCCAGCTACTTTGGAGGCTGAGGCAGGAGAATTGCTTAAACTTGGGTGGCGCAGGTTGCAGTGAGCCGAGATTTCACCACTGCACTCCAGCCTGGGTGACAGAGTGAGAATCCGGCTCAAAAAAAAAAAGAGTTGTCCTTTACAATGTCTTAATGCCTCTTTCCTTATCATCCACACTTCAAAAGCATTATTAAATTAACAATAAGATAAATTACACATTATTATTAATTGTTTATACCTCTAATATTTCAATAATCCTTTTTGAAAGATTGCATAAAATTCCACAACCACGTTGTCAGCCATTAGAATAAACTATCGGCTTAACAGTTTTGATTTCTTACTCATGTTTCTTGTAGACCAAATTTTTAAAAATACCTTATTTTGACTAGATACTTGTTGAAGTAACTTTTTCAGAAAGGATATATTGGTGGTACAGGTCTGAACTGCTTTTGTCTTTTATGAATATTATTCTGACTGGGTATGGAATTCTAGCATCAAATAAAAAAATAAAAAGAATTCTAGCATCAAAATCCTTTTAGTTCCAGAACTCTGTAAAAGATGTCTTCTCTGTCACACTTAGTATGGTAAATTTGATATCCGCTGCCAATTTTTTATTCCTTTCCTGGTCAATAGCTTGTTTTGTGTATCTGTTTTGTCTATCACCCACTAAGGAGGGTGAACTACACGCAGCATTACTAAAAAGCAGCCCTTAGAAAATTCATATCTTGTGCCCCTCTCAAGAGGGCTTGGTGATGGCATTCAGCCATGGGTCCCTAGAGGTCAGGGAGGAGATTTAAAATATTTAATAAGCAGTAGGGCAGCGGCACTGAAGCTGAACATCAGGGCAGTGCAGTGCCGCCAGGATGCTGCACAAGTGTGGCATCTCAGCCCTGGCTGGCAGCCTCCTTTGAGCTGCTGTCCCCTGGCACGGTCCCCTTGTCTGGCTGCCTTCTCTGTAGTTCTTCTCTTCCCTAACTGACCCCTCTGTATTTACAGAATCCTGGTTTCTAATGTGCAAGTTTCTATGATTAAAATGCAGCAGCCACTGTTTTGCTGCTGTTACTCCTCTCTCTTTCCCATTAAAAAATCATTCCAGTTACAGAAGAAATATGTTAACAGACGTGCAAAAAATGAAAAGTGATTCCTTGAGCTCACTGCAAGGTAAGCACTGTTTAGTAGTTTAGTATGTCCTTTAAGAACTTTGGACGGGATGCAGTAGCACACATCTCTAATCTCAGTGCTTTGGGAGGCAAAGGCAGGTGGATCGCTTGAGCTCAGGAATTTGAGACCAACTTGGCAACATGGCAAAACCCCATCTCTACAAAAATTCAAAAATGAGCTGGGTGTGGTAGTGCATGCCTGTAGCCCCAACTACTCAGGAGGCTGAGGTGGGAGGATTGCTTGAACCCGGAAAGTGGAGATTGCAGTGAGCTGAGATGAGACTTTGTCTCAAAAAAAAAAAAAAAAGAACTTTGTGGATGCACACAACACTCACTTTTTTTCTTTTCCAAAATCGGAATCATACTAATTCAAGTTCTATAAATGTGTTGTTAACTGAGTCATATTGTGGACATTTTGCTAAGTGCACATTCATATCTACCTCAGTATCTCCCCCAC
>NW_012099098.1:2710605-2711529 GCF_000951045.1 Mandrillus leucophaeus
GGCCTCCCAAAGTGCTGGGATTACAGGCTTGAGCCACCGCACCCGGCCGCATGTGATTATTTCTTTAAGATAGATTTATAGAGCTGAAGCTTCTAGGTCAGACAGCGTCTGCATTTTATAGTGTCATAGATATAGCCAAATTACTCTCTCATAAGGCTAAACCAATTTATGCTTTCACCAGCAGTACATAAGAATGATGGTTTCCCCACACTCCGCCAAATTGGAGGGCATTTCTTTTAAACAGTTGGTTATCTGTACACTGGTGCGATGTGTTGCATCACAGAGCGGGAGACTCATTTTCAAAGCTGCATTTTCCCCAGTTAGTTACCATTATTGGTCGGATAGAGAATGTGTTGGGCTGTGTAGATGACAGAAAACCCAACACACGTTGGCTCAAACAAATAACTTATTTTCTCATGTAAAAATATGGAGAAAGGTGGCTGCTTATGGTGGTTGATCCTCTCCTTATCCCTTCAAAGCTCTTTCTCTCTTTCGGCCAGGTGCAGTGGCTCAGGCCTGTAATCCCAGCACTTTGGGAGGCCGAGGTGGGCAGATCATGAAGTCAAGAGATGGAGACCATCCTGGCCAATATGGTGAAACCCATCTCTACTAAAAATAAAAAAATTAATCTGGGCGTAGTGGCTCATGCTTGTAATCCCGGTACTTCGGAAGGCCAAAGCGGGGGGATCACCTGAGGTCGGGAGTTCGAGACTACGCTGACCAACATGGAGAAACCCCGTCTCTACTAAAAATACAAAAAATTAGCTGGGCATGTTGGTGCATACCTGTAATCCCAGCTACTCAGGAAGCTGAGGCAGGAGAATCGCTTGAACTCGGGAGGCAGAGGTTGTGGCGAGCTGAGATCACACCATTGCACTCCAGCCTGGGCAACAAGAGTGAAACTCTATCTTAAAAAAAAAAAAA
>NW_012099098.1:2711579-2712665 GCF_000951045.1 Mandrillus leucophaeus
TCACTCTGTTGCCCAGGCTGGAGTGCAGTGGTGCGATCTGAGCTCATTGCAGCCTCCACCTCCTGGGTTCAAGTGATTCTCCTGCCTCAGCCTCCCAAGTAGCTGGGATTAACAGACATGTGCCACCACACCTGGCTAACTTTTGTATATTTAGTAGAGATGGGGTTTCACTATGTTGGCCAGGCTGGTCTCAAACTCCTGACCTCATGATCCGCCCACCTCAGCCTCCCCAAGTGCTGGGATTACAGGTGTGAGACAGCGTGCCTGGCCTACCTCACCCTTTTAAAACCTGAGTACTATTCCGTTTGTGTTTAAAATGCCACTGTCTAACAGAAATGTAATGTGAGTCTCACATGTAATTTTAATTTTCTCATAGCCATGTTGAAAAAAATTCAATGAAACAAGTGGAATTAATTTTAATAATATATTTTACTTAACTTAATGTGTCCAATATATTACAATTACAACATGTAAACAATATACAATTATGAACAACATAATTTATATTCTTTCAGAATATTAAGTCTTTGAAATCTAGCATGTATTTTACACTTACAACGCATCTCAATTTGGAATAGCTATTTTTTTTTCTTAAGGAATGGGATCTTGCTCTGTTGCCTAGGCTAGCACGTAGTGACACAATTATAGCTCACTGCAGCCTCAAACTCCTGGGCTCAAGTGATCCTCCTGCCTCAATTCCCCAAGTAACTGGGATTACAGGGTACCTGACTAATTTTTTTTAAAAATTTTTTTGTAGAGATGGTGTCTCACTTTGTTACCCAGGCTGGTCTCCAACTCTTGGCTTCAACCAGTCTTCTCACCTTGGCCTCCCAAAGTGCTGAGATTACAGGCGTGAGCCACCATGCTTGGCCCTGGACTAACGACACTTTAAGTGCTCAGTAGCCATATATGGCCTGTGGCCACTCTACTAGGTGACATAGGCATCAACCATAACTTATTTACCTGTGGGCCTGCTGATGGAAATAAAGGTTGCTTCCAATTTTTGCTATTCTAAGCAATGCCACAGTAAACATTCTTATGCTTATCACATTATACATGCATGTGATTTTTTTTTTTTTTTTTTTT
>NW_012099098.1:2717550-2752732 GCF_000951045.1 Mandrillus leucophaeus
CATCTCAAAAAAAAAAAAAAAAAGAAAGAAAGGAAAGAGAAAGAAAAAGAAAGAAAGAAAGAAAGGAAAGAAAGGAAGGAAGGAAGAAAGAAAGAAAAGAAAGAAAGAAAAAAAGAAAGCAAGAAAACTCACAATAGGCAGCTTCTGACTTGGTTCCTAATGACCTCACATTCTGATGTTCACGCCCTTGGGTGTTCACCTCCCCTTGGGCGTGACCTGCTTCTAAAGAATATGAGATGGCAAAAGTGATGAGACGTCATGCCTGGAATTAGGTCACAAAATACTTGGCTTGCTGCCATCCCCTCTCTGTTGCCTTCTCAGCTCGGGTGCTTTGTGATGCCAGCTGTCATGTGGTAAGGTGGGACTGAGGGTGCCTCTGGCCAACATCGCACGAGGAACTGAATTCTGCCAACAGCCACATAAGTGAGTTTGGAAGCAGATCCTTCTCCAGTTAGCCTTAGGATGACCGCAGCCCAAGCCAACACCTTAATTGCAGCCTCTGAGAGACCTCGGAGCAGAAGACCCGCTAAGCTGCACCTTGTAGGAGTCCAGACCTGCTAGAAGCCATGATATAACAAATGCTTTTGTTTCAGCCCCCTATGTTTTGGGGCAATTTGTCACGCAGCAGCAGAGAACTAATCCAGTGCTGCTGGAAAACCGTCTCCTTGGGAGCAACCAACTGCTTTCTCGGTATCATTTTCCTGCCCTTTAAAAATTCACTCATCTCACACAACTTTAGGGCAAGGGTAATTGTAATGAAGAGGAAAAAGTAATTTACAGACATTCAGAGGACAGAGAGGTGTTGTGCAAACCTGTCCCATCTTCTCACATTTTCTGATGAGTTTCTTGGGACTTCATCTCAGGAGAGAGGCCAAGGATGGAGCTCCCCTTGTTGCCAGGAGGACTCCTACATCCATGAGGAATACTCCTGACTTTTCTCTGCATCCCTCACTGATTCTGCCCCAAGGCAGGTGAGACTTGACTGTGCATTTGGGAGTAGGAGCTGAGCCTGTATCTCCCAACCCCTGTGGGGGCTCTGCTGACCCATTGGCCTGCCTGCTGGGAGGGTGCCTGCTGCCTGTTCGTGACGGGGGTACTGCAGGCAGCCCCAGAAGCCTCTGCCCATCCCTGTGAGTGGAAGGGGCAAATTCAGTCCAGGAGGAGCGTGAGGAAGCCCATTGGGTGGCTCAATGAGCCATGCTCTCCAATCCGCTTCGTCAGTCACCCAGACCGTATTTCACCTGTCTCTGTGACTTCTTTCCCATTGCTTCCAAGCTCAGAGGGAAAGAAAGGAGTTTTATTGGTTGTCTCTACCCCCAAATATCAATAGGTGTATCCAACATCACTGAGTTTTTAAATTTTTTATTTTAATTACAAAATTTTTTTTGAGATGGTGTTGCTCTGTTGCCCAGGCTAGAGTGCAGTGGCACCATTTCCACTCACTGCAAACTCCACCTCCAGAGTTCAAGTGATTCTCCTGCTTCAGCCTCCTGAGTAGCCGGGATTATAAGCGTGCACCACCACGCCGGGCTAATTTTTGTATTTTTGGTAGAGATGGGGTTTCATCATGTTGGCCAGGCTTCTGACCTCAAGTGATCTGCACACCTCAGCCTCCCAAAGTGCTGGGATTACAGGCATGAGCCACTGCACCTGGCCCCAAATCACTGAGTTTTTAATTGAAGATATGAAGCACGTTTTGATAGAAAGAAAGAATCAGGCCGCTGGGGCACGGTTGGTGGAGGTGCGAGGGGGGTGTGTCTCCTTTGTGCCTTCGTGTCCCTGGGCTGTCCCTGACACAGGGGTGCCTGTGAGCGAGTGGGTGTGTGTGTCTGTGTCTACAGCTGCCCGTCTCTCTTCTATACCAAGGACAGGGACTCCTGGGTCCCCTTCTGGTTCTGGCTTCTCTCTGGGTGGGTGGGTCTCCCCAGAGCCTGGGGAAGGTTTTGACTCGACACAGTGTCCCTTCCCTCAGAGGCCCAGGGCCCCGCAGAGCAGGCCCTGCTCCTCCAAAACACCTGCCGGCCAGCACCCACCGGAACTGCGGTGCAGGGTTTGGAGTGGGCCCCCCAAGCTGCTCCTGCCCCTGCTGCTTCCCGGCATCCCCCATGTTCAATGTGTGATTTTTTACGATCGATCTTATATCCGGCACAATCAGATTTATGGCTCCTGCATCTTATGAAATTACACAGATGTTGCTGCTCTGCTTCTCTCCAGGACAGTAAAAGGCAATAACGTTCTTGCAGATTTCGACAGCAGGCAATTCAATAAAGGGCCATGTATATTTTATAAGTACAATAAAGACGAGGCTCTGTGCCCGCACTGCGGCCCGCCAGGGCCCGGCACTGCATTGGCCGCCACCCGCACCCCACCTTTGCTGTCTGCTTGTCGATCAGGCCTCTCCCCCCTCCGTCACACAGGGGACCAGGGAGATTTATCCTTTTTCTGATCCATTACTTAAGTTTGGCTCCAGGGACCCTGCAATGGGGGCTGTTTAAAATTTAAAGGTGTTTGTGGAACTTAATACTTTCCTCCCCCTGATTTGCACTATAAAATTTTATCTATATTTTTGTTGCCCCATAAAACGTTTCTATCTTATCAGGACGGCTTGTCCTTTTACGGGCAAAACCATAAATACCTCATGAGGTGAGGGTTGGTGGAAGGTCTCACAGAGGAGTCCCGTGGGGAGGCAGGAGAAGAGAACTCTTCCCAGGTCTGCCCCCGACACCCTGGGTGGCCCATGGTGAGCCGCCATCCCTCCCTGAGACTCAGTTTCTTCACCTGTGAAATGAGGAGCACCATAGCATCCACTACACAGGTGCTGGACCCACTACACGGGTTGCAAGGACTCAGGGCAGCGTGGCACCAGATGACTTCACTTGGTGCCTGGCATAGCATGTGCAAAGACTTAGAGGAGGGAAGAGTCTAGGCGTGTTAGGGGGACACGTTGGAGCTCTGTGGAGGGAAGTGGCTTCCTCCTCAGGGTCAGGATGACTGTGCCAGGCTGGGCTGGGAGCAAATCTGTGTGTCAGCTTGGCAGTCACTTACCTCTCTGGGCCTTGTGTCCTCATTTATAAAATGGAGATGTCTAAGTTCCCATCTCATTGGGGTGTAGAGTGGATTAAGACTTACTGCAATGCAGATGGCTCAGAGCCCCACACATAGTACCTGCTTCCCAGATAGGATCACGTGGGGCTGGTTTTGTTTGTTTGTTTTTTGTTTTGTTTTGTTTTTGAGACGGGGTTTCACTTTTGTTGCCCAGGCTGGAGTGCAATGGCATAATCTCAGCGCACCACAGTCTCCGCCTCCCAGGTTCACTGCAACCTCCGCCTCCCGAGTTCAAGCGATTCTCCTGCCTCAGCCTCCTGAGTAGCTGGGATTACAGGCATGCGCCACCACACCCAGCTAATTTTTGTATTTTTAGTAGAGACGGGGTTTCTCCATGTTGGTCAGGCTGGTCTCGAACTCCCGACCTCAGGTGATCCGCCCGCTTCGTGGTTTTCTTTTTTTTTTTTTTGAGACAGAGTTTCGCTCTCTCTCCCAGGCTGGAGTGCAATGGCATGATCATGGCTCACTGCAAACTCTGCCTCCCAGGTTCAAGCGATTTTCCTGCCTCACCCTCTGGAAAAACTGGGATTACAGGCGCCCACCACCACCCCTGGCTAATTTTTGTATTTTTTTAGTAGAGACGGGGTTTCATCATGTTGGCCAGGTTGGTCTCAAACTCCTGACCTCAGATGATCCACCCAAAGTGCTGGGATTACAGGTGCGAGCCACTGTGCCCGGCCACATGTGGCTGTTATTGTTATTGTTATTGTTATAAAGCAGCTTCCCAGGGAGGAAAATATAAGAAGGTGCTCACTCTCAGAGGTATGTAAGTGCAGGGTGAGCACCTCCTTTTGCACTCTGTGGTTTACTTTGTGCCTGGCCCAGCTACCTAGGACTCTTCCACCTTGGCTGGTAGGCAGATGTGCCTGGACAGAAGCAGGCACCTGGGATTCAGGCAGCAGGAGCAGTTTCACCTTCAATAGAACCAACACCTCCTTGAAGTCTAGTCAATATCGGGACAAGATCAGACAAATCCTGTTGGGGCCAAGCCAGGCCTGTCCCTTGCAGGTGATATTCACATGCCTGCTTTGGGCCCGGTGCTCACTGGGCACTGACAGTGTTGAGGATAATCCAACCTTATCTCTGCTCTCAAACAGTGCCCAGTCTAGTCTGGCTGTGTGGGGTGGTGGTGAGAGGCATCAGAAAAGACTTCACAAAGGAGGTCAGTTGAGCTGGACCCAGAAGTGGGCAGAGCATTCTTCAGGGGGTCCCAGCATGGATCACAGCATGGAGTGTGGAAAGGATCAACCCGTGGGGGCCGAGATGGCAGGTCAGTGTCTGGTGAGGAGTATTTGTCCCTTGAAGCTCCTGGTGATCAAGGTGCAGGTGCAGCTCCTCAGGGAACCAAAGTATAAACAAGAGTCAGTTAGTGCCTCCCAGGGAATGGGAGGAGTATATCTTCTCCAGATGAAGTTCAAAGCCCAGAGGTGTGAGGTTGGGACCTCAAATGCTGCCGCGGCTAACCTCAGTGTGGTCAGGGGCTCCAATGGGTCTAGCTAGAACTGCTCCAGTGTTAAGTACAGTGGTCCTCAAACTTAGATTTGTGCTAGAATCCCTTGGGGAGACGGTCACATGCCTTTATCCAGTCCTTCCTGCTCCCAAGAGCCACAGCAAGGGAAGCAGAATTGGGCAGAGGGTGAAGGTGAACTGCCATGTAGGAAAGCAGAGACCTCAGCTGATTGTGCCAGGAGCTTTGAAGCTGGGACAGCTCAGAGATACTCTGAGTTGAAGCTGGGCCTCCTCTGTACCAACCAGTCACTGAGCATGTGTCATCCTGAGGAAAGGAATGTAACCTTGGAGGAGGCAGGTCCTTCCAGCCAAGGGCAACTCCCAGGAAGGGAGGAGTTTAGTTGTAAGCTGTCAGCAGGTGACACTTCTGGAAGCTGAGTGAGTGCCTTGGACCTGAGGGGAATCTTGGCAGCTCATCACAGCTGCCATGACACCCAGGTTTGCCCTGTCAGTGGGGATGGTTGGGCACCCATCCCAATAAAAATCCATTGACCTGTTGATGGACCCTTAGGTTTGTTCCATATTTCCAACACAAAAAGGATAAATGTTCAAGGTGATGGATATCCTAAATGTCATCATTTGATCATTACATATTGTATGCATGTACTGACATATCACACATACCCCAAAAATATGTACAACTATTCTGTATCAATTAAAAAATTCAGACCTGCCACCTCACTCATTAGGATGGCTATTATCAAACAACCCCAGAAAATAGCAGGTGTTGGTGAGTACATGGAGAAATTGTGGTAAAATATCCGAAACAGGCTAGACATGGTGGCCCACACCTGTAATCCCAGCACTTTGGGAGGCCAAGGAGGGTGGATCAGGAGGTCAGGAGTTCAAGACCAGCCTGGCTAAGATGGTGAAACCCCGTCTCTACTAAAAATACAAAAAAATTAGCTGGGCATGGTGGTGAGTGCCTGTAATCCCAGCTAGTCGGGAGGCTGAGGCAGATAATTGCTTGAACTCAGGAGGCGGAGGTTACAGTGAGCTGAGATCGCACCACTGCACTCCAGCCTGGACGACAGAGCGAGACTCTGTCTCCAAAAAAAAAAAAAAAAAAAAAAAGCGTGAAACATAAACTGTTTCATCTTAACCATTTGTGAGTGTATGGTTCATGGCATCAAGTATACTCAGTGCACAAGGGTTATATTTGGTGGGAATGTCAAATGGTGCAGTTGCTATGAAAAACAGCGTGGTGGTTCTACAGAAAATGAAGAATAGAATTATCATGTGGTTGAGAATTCTGCTTCTGGGTTTATACCTGAATGAACTGAGAACAGGAACTTGAAGAGATATGTGCCCATCCATCTTCATAGCACATTATTCATAATAGCTAAAAGGTAGAAGTAAGCCAAGTGTCCATTGATGAATGAATGGATAAACACAATGTAGTATATCTATATAATGGAATATTATTCAGCCTTAAAAAAGAAGGAAATCCTGGCACATGCTATGACACAGATGAAACTTGAGGACATTATGCTAAGTGAATTAAGCCAGTTACAAATGGATAAATACTGTGTGATTTCACTTATATGAGGTACTTAAGGAAGTCAGATTCACAAAGACAGTAGGATGGTGGTTGCCAGAGGATGGAGAAGGGTAGATAGTGAAGAGTTAGTGTTTAATGGGGACAGAGTTTCAGCTTTGCAAGATGAAAAGAGTTCTGGAGATGGATGGTGGTGAGGGTGGCACAACACTATTGAACTTAATATTCAATATTAAGTATTGAATATACTTAATGCCACTGAACTCTACACTTAAAAATGGTGAAGAGAAATGGTGAAGAAGAGTGGTGAAGATGATCATTGTATGCTATGTGTATTTTGCCACAATTAAAAATAAATCAATGAAAAAAAAATCTAGACCTGGGTCGGGTTTGGTGGCTCATACCTGTAATCTCAGCTCTTTGGGAGGCCAAGGTGGGCAGATCACCTGAGGTCAGGAGTTCGAGACCAGCCTGGCCAACATGGTGAAACCCTGCCTCTACTAAAAATATGAAAATTAGCCAGGTGTGGTGGTGTGCGCCTGTAATCCCAGCTACTCAGGAGGCTAAGGCAGGAGAATCACTTAAGCCCGGAAGGCGGAGGTTGCCGTGAGCAGAGATCACACCATTGCACTCCAGCCTGGGCGACAGAGCGAGACTCCATCTCAAAATAAAAATAAAAATCAATGAAAATGTAGACTTGGAGGGGCAGGAGAAGGTGTGTTCTGGGCACTTCTTTTTTAGGGTAATGTCCCCTTTCCAAGCATGCATCTCCGTGAGAGCAGCTATCTTGTGCAATGTCAACCTGATCCCATAAGCTCAGAGGACGGCCAAGGGGCGGGCTGTGGGTAGATTGTGTTCTCAGGGAAGCAGGAACTGAGAAAGGGTTAGGAATGCAAACAGCTTGTTGAGAAGTACGCCTGTGAAAGGAGAAAGGAGGAAGAAGTGGGAATGGGCGTGTGAGCCATGAGATGGTGGTGCAAACCGACAAAGGCTGTGCCCGCCCAGTGGAGAGCTCCAGAGAACAGTGATCACAGTTGGAGGAGTCCTGCGTTGGGCCCATCCACCACAGTCTTGTACAGTCCATTGTTGGGACCACCCCAAGAAGAGCATGACCTTGGCTGCGAAGCTGAGGCAGACCCGAAAGAATGAATAGTTAGGGCGTGGCAGCTAACTCCCCTCCTTGCAGTAGGGCAGCAAGTTCTTCCTTGAAGGGGCATCTAAATGGTGGATCTCCATGTCTACCACGGCCAGTGTCCCAAGCTGAGCCAGTGATTCCTTTCCCTGGATTTAGGATCTTGGATCTAGAGAGGGTTGAATCAGGGTCTCCTGATGGCCTGGGCTGTAACATGGCCAACTCTGGAGCCCTTGGTGGACAGGTGTCCTGTCCTATGGACATACGGGCTGAGGGGCAGGGGAAGTTGGTTTATAGTGGGAGTGGAGGGTGAAGCGGGTATGCAGAGAAGTGGGATGAGTAGAGATGGAGAGAAGCCCACACACAGCACTCCACTCCCAGTATCCAGGGATTGAGGTTCAGCCGAACCCCTGTCCTTCCTCAACTTGGTTGTTCGCTATTTTCTTCTCTAGGATTCTTCCAATAAATCCCCCTTTTTGCTTAAACTAGTAGTTTTTTTTTTTCTTAAATCACAATAACTCAGAGTTTTAACTAATACAGGGAAGAGGAACTGGGGCTGGAGGAAGAGGAAAAAGAACAACAGAAACAAGAAGACTAAGAGGAGGAGATGGAAGAAGCATCGCTGCCCAGGGATGCTGTGCTGTCCTGAGGGTGTCTCTTGGGGTTCATCACGACCTTACCCAAGCTGTGGCTGCTCCTTCCTGGACTCTGGGTACTGATTAGGAAAGGTGAGGATGGAACTGCACTGAAGACTCCTGGTCTGCACCAGCCTTGGGGTGACACTTTGGCTGAACACTCAACTCCCAGGGACCAGGCAATCTGCTTTCCTGGCAGAGACTAAGTGAGCACAAAAATCCTGCTGTCTTTCATTAAACCCTAGAAATGGTAGAAAAAGATTTATAAAGTAAGTGGATGAAAACAAAAGCGTACTCAGAAACAAAAAAGAGAACGTTCTGAGCAATAGAAATAGCAAAATAATAGAAATAATAAAAATAATAGAAAAAGAATCCCTAAAAGAAGGAACCAGCTAAAGTCACAGCAGTAAGAAGGAGGCTGTGCCACCACAACATGTGTTGGGGGCTCTTCTCCAAAGAGAGCGTCAGCTGAGAATCAGCCAGCACCCAGGGTGCCAGGGCTACCAAGAGTGAAGAGCAGCAGTGAGCTCAATAGGCGGAGGACACACCCAAGGAAACAGATGAATGAGCAATCAGAAAAGGACTTTGTCCCATCACTTGGGGAGGCTGAGGCGGGGAGATCACTTGAGGTCAGGAGTTCGAGACCAGCTTGGCCAACATGGTGAAACCACGTCTCTTCTAAAAATACAAAAAATTGGCAGGGCGCGGTGGCTCACGCTTGTAATCCCAGCACTTTGAGAGGCCAAGGTGGGCGGATCCCGAGGTCATGAGATCGAGACCATCCTGGCTAACACAGTGAAACCCTGTCTCTACTAAAAAACACAAAAAAATTAGCCGGGCGTGGTGGAGGGTGCCTGTAGTCCCAGCTACTTGGGAGGCTGAGGCAGGAGAATGGTGTGAACCTGGGAGGCAGAGCTTGCAGTGAGCCAAAATTGCGCCACTGCACTCCAGCCTGGGTGACAGAGCAAGACTCTGTCCCCCCCACCCAAAAAAAATTAACTGGGTGTGGTGGCACACACCTATAATCTCAGCTACTCAGGAAGCTGAGACAGGAGATTTGCTTGAATCCGGGAGGCAGAGGTTGCAGTGAGCCAAGATCGCGCCACTGCACTCTAGCCTGGGCGACAGGGTGAGACTCCACCACAAAAAAAAAAAAACAAAAAACAAAAAACAAAAAAAAAGGACTTTGAACTAAGGATAGTTGTGATCATAGAGATAAAGGAGGGAACCCCATTTATGGAACAATACAAATAGGTATTAATAAAAAAGAATCTGGCTGGGCACGTTGGCTCATGCCTGTAATCCCAGCATTTTGGGAGGCCAAGGTGGGCGGATCACGAGGTCAGGAAATCAAGATCATCCTGACCAACATGGTGAAACCCTGTCTCTACTAAAAAAATACAAAAATTAGCCGGGCGTGGTGGTGTGTGCCTGTAGTCGCAGCTACTCAGGAGGCTGAGGCAGGAGAATTGTTTGAACCCAGGAGGCAAAAGCTGCAGTGAGCCGAGATCGCACCACTGCACTCCAGCCTGGGTGACAGAGCAAGACTCTGTCTCAAATAAATAAATAAATAAATAAAAATAAAAAATGTAAGGGCGAAAAGGTTGAAAGATAACCAATAAAAAAACAGATATAGAATATATGACTTTCAAACTCGAAGAGGCAGAAAAGCCAGGGGGAGATGAGGCCAGACAGAGGGGCAGGAGGGAGACCAAGATGTGGGAGGAGGGTGACTGAGAAACGGTGAGGAGAAAGATCACATACAATATATGTGATATGTACAGATATATAAACACACACACACATTCATGTGTGTATACATACGTGTGTATGTATTAGGGAGATAGCGGCAGAGGGAGACAGAAATGCAGAAAGAGAAGCATTGAAGTGGAGACAGAGAAACTGAGGGAAGGATAGAAAGTGAAATGAAGGCTGGGTGCTGTGGCTCACACCGGTAATCCCAACACTTTGGGAGGCTGAGGCAGGCAGATCACTTGAGCCCAGGAGTTCGAGACCAACCGGGGCAACACGGCGAAACTCTGTCTCCACCAAAAATACAAAAATAAAATACAATAAAATCAGCCAAGCATGGTGGTGCGTCTGCTGTCCCGGCTACTCGGGAGGCTGAGGTGGGAGGATTGCTTGAACCTGGGAGGCAGAGGTTACAGTGAGCTGAGATCGTGCCCCTGCACTCCAGCCTGGGTGACAGAGTCTCATCTGTCACCATTTTTTTGAGACCCCATCTCAAAAAAAAAAAAAAAGTAAAATGAAGAGAGAGAAAACAGAATACGGTGAGACGGAGAAGGACAAAGAGAGAGACCCAAATGCACAGGCATCAATGGAGACAGAGATGATACATAAAGAAAGACAGACTGAGATAGGAAGAAAGAGAGAGGGGGAGAAAGAGAGAGAGAGAGAGCGGCTGGTGGGTGGGGGCCGGGAAAAAAAAGGACAGGAAGAAGGAGAAAGTCATAATGAGAAAGAGGAAACAGATGGCAACAGAAAGTGACAGAGACAGAGGAAGAGGAGACTGAGAGAGAAATCATGAGGACTAAGGAGAGGCAGAGGGAACAGGAGGCAGAGGTGGGGCAGCGTTCGGGACCGCCAGCTCCCTTGTCTGCAGGGAGGCTGACACCGGGGAGTGGTTACTCCCCCCACCAATGGGGACCACCCTCCCACTGCCACTGCAGCCAAAAAGTCCCCTTCCCCCATCCCCTGGCATCAACCAGAAATCAAACACAGGAGGCAGGAATTTGGGGACAAGTATTCCTCATTCAGAACAGAACCATTAATGTATTCTAAAAAGCTTTTTAGCTGTGGCCTGCTCTGCATGTTATTAATTTCTTTATTACAGATCTTGTTATTTTCAGAGGTCCCCGGGGACCCATTAACAACGGGTTTTTATGGGAAAGAAGTCGGTTAAAGTGGTGGGAATAACTGCTCCTCAGCCCTGAGTCAGTAATCGGAGTTGCACTGAGGATAATGTAGGCTGTTTTAATTTCCAAAATAGCAACAGTTCAGACATTTAATTGCAGTTTTATGCCCTTTTTTCATGCTGCCGAGTGTAAAATATGTGACCAGTAATATATAATGGCTAACCACTGAGCCGCAGACTGCCCCAGCCTCCTTATCTCTCCTGGAGACGGGAACAGGGAGGAAGGAAGGAAGGAAAGAAAGGGAAGTGGAAGGAAGGGAGGGAGAGAGGGGAAAAAGAAGACCCTGAGCATGTTTCACTAATCTCAAACCACTGTGTCGATTCAGTTCTTTCCAGCATCTTCTTCTCTTGCACGTTCTCCCAGGCCCTTGCTTTTTTTTTTAAGACGGAGTCTCGCCCTGTCACCCAGGCTGGAGTGCAGTGGTGCGATCTTGGCTCACTGCCACCTCCGCCTCCGGGGTTCAAGTGATTCTCTGCCTCAGCCTCCTAAGTAGCTGGGGCTACAGGCGCCCGCTACCATGCCCGGCTAATTTTTGTGTTTTTAGTAGAGATGGGGTTTCACCATATTGGCCAGGCTGATCTCGAACTCCTGATCTCAGGTGATCTGCCCGCCTTGGCCTCCCTAAGTGTTGGGATTACAGGCGTGAGCCACTGCGCCTGGCCTGTATGGCATATTTTAAAAACTTTATATTTTTTCCTGTTGCCTCCACATCTCCACAAACAGGCTGCAGAAAGCACCCTGCCAGGTGACCTGTGTGATAGGGTAGACTGTGATCTGGTAACATTCAAATCCACCAATGAAATTCCAAATTCCCTTGCACCTTTTCTTGTGCACTTCACCCTGACCCTTGATAAGGGCACTCAACCACGAGTCCTCCTGCAGTGATTCTGTCTCTCCAGGAGCTGTGAGAATAATGCACATTCTTTTCTTGAGCCTCTCCTATGTCACCCACTGTGGCCCCACCTAACTGACCATTACCTAAAAGAAGACAGAATAATCTCCTAGCATGGCAACAGATGTTTAGGAAATCTTTTTTGCTTGTACATGTGAGCTTCTCAGGTGACAGTGCAGGGGGCAGTGGTGGTCCCAATGATGAGCACGCCACAGGGGATTGTTGATGGGAAAAGCTGTTTGTCTCCTGGCACCAACAGGCTCAATGTCTTTTCTGATTCCTCCTTCTTTTGTGTGCCAGGCTCCAACTACTTAAAACCTTCTAATTTGTAAGTTCCACAAAAGCTGATATTGTGTTGGTTCTGAAGCCTAACGCAGTGCCTGGCCCATGGGGAAAATCTGTTGAAGATTTCCATTTTCCCTTTGGTTCCTGCCATCCTGGCACCCAGAGTGGAGCGTGAGCTCCTTCTATGGACACAGCCTCTACTTTCTCTTGTGGTCAGGGTACCTCCCATTAGTAAGCAGCTCTCCAAAGTTCTCAATTCCAGCTGGGCGTGTGGCTCATGCCTGTACAGGGAATATTCTTGATTCTCAGGAGAGGGCCACAGGCCAGGTATTTACCATGTGACATGTGTCCCTTGGGCATAGCTGATTAAACCAGTTGTGGACACAGGACCCAAGCCGAGACCATCAGATTCTCTCTCCATGCCATTTGGAGAATGCTTTAACAGAGCGATCTAGTCTCAATCGGCATCTGAAATAATAACTTGCAAGTTTATGAGCTCTAAAGCCATTATATTCCCTGTACTGCAAGATGTCTCTTGACATCTTGATCCGCCTGCCTCGGCCTCCCAAAGTGCTGGAATTACAGGCGTGAGCCACCGCGTCTGGCTCCTTTATTTCTTATTTATCATTGTGGTTTGGTGGTTTTCTGTAGTAGTACCACTTGAATCTTTTTCTTGTTTGTATGTTTGCTCTACTAATGCGTTTTTTTTTTTTTTTTTGGTGTGTTTCTGTAACGGTGTCATTCTTTCACTTCTGCATTTAGGATTCCAATGCTTTGGGAGGCTGAGGCAGGAGGATCGCTTGTGGCCAGGAGTTCAAGACTAATCTGGGCAACATAATGAGACTCCATCTCTACAAAAAATAATTTTTTACACCTGGGCGTGGTAGCACACACCTGTAATCCTAGTCATTTGGAAAGCTTTTGAGGCAGTAGGAGCACTTAAGCCTAGGAGTTCGAGGCTGCAGTGAGCTATGATCATGCCACTGTACTCTAGCCTGGGCAACAGAGTGAAACTCTGTGTCTAAAACCAACCAACCAACCAACAAACAAAAATTCTAGCAAAGTCCTCGATTTCACACAATACCAGTTGAGGGCTGTGAACCAACTCCCTTTTCTTGATTCTCAGGAGAGGGCCACAGGCCAGGTATTTACCATGTGACATGTGTCCCTTGGGCATAGCTGATTAAACCAGTTGTGGACACAGGACCCAAGCCGAGACTATCAGATTCTCTCTCCATGCCATTTGGAGAATGCTTTAACACAGCGATCTAGTCTCAATCGGCATCTGAAATAATAACTTGCAAGTTTATGAGCTCTAAAGCCATTATATTCCCTGTACTGCAATGTTCTAGTGCCAACTTGGTTAAGCTATGAACTACTGCTCCCAGAATCTCCTTCCAGGGGACACTGGACCAAGACACAGGAGGTGGCTGGAAGACGTGCAGGAGTTGCCATGGTTTCCTGATTGTCATTGTGGTCAAGTATGGTTACAGACAGGTGCTGAGGTGCCCGGTGGGTCCCAACCTGTCTTCCTCGTTCTGTGCTCCACAACCAGCTCTTCTTGTTCACCAGGAGCAGCTCCATGTCCCCTACAATGTGCTTAGCTGTGGACTCACAGAGGAGGAGCCACCAACAGGCAACAACATCACACGGACCTCCCTAAAAGGACCCCTTTGCAGTCCCATTTTTAGTGGCTCGATGTGCTTGGTTTCGATTCCAGCCGAGCCTCCAATGCATCAGGAGGAGGATGACTTAGTGACTATGCCTGCGATCCTCCAGTTCCCCCCACGACCTTCATTTCCCTGGCTCTAGCCACATTGTTCAGGCCTAATCCCTGTAATAAATCTTTAACCTGTAACACTCACGGTGGCTTTGCTTCCTTAACCAAACCCTGACTGATAGAGTTATTGATACTAATGATGCTTTCCAGGGAAGAGAATGTTAAGGATGGGAATGTTCTATGGTTCTCACATCCAAGTAGATACAGAGGCATTAAGGATACTGCTTTTAGGAGTAAAGGGGATGCTGGTGGTTGATGGCATATGCTGGAGAAGAGCTATTAAATTATCATCTTTAGACCCTTAGCATCAAGGCCTACAGAAGGCATGACTTTGGTTGACCAAGTCACTACTGCCATAGAACATTTTGGTGGAAATAAATGGTACAAGGATTCAGGAGTTGGTTGGTTGCTTCTTTTCTTTTCTTTTTTTTCTTTTTTTTCTTTTTGACAGAATCTTGCTCTGTTGCCAGACTGGAGTGCAGTGATGTAATCGCGGCTTACTGCAACCTCTGCCTCCTGGGTTCAAGTGATTCTTCTGCCTCAGCCTCCCAAGTAGCTGGGACTACAGGCACGTGCCACCATGTCTGGCTAATTTTTCATATTTTTAGTAGAGATGGGGTTTCATTGTGTTAACCAGGAAGGTCTCAATCTCCTGACCTCATGATCTGCCTGCCTCAGCCTTCCAAAGTGTTGGGATTACAGGTGTGATCCACCATGCCTGAACAATTTTTGTATTTTTTAGTAGAGACAGGGTTTCACCATGTTAGCCAGGATGGTCTCAGTCTCCTGACCTCATGATCCGTTTGCCTCAGCCTCCCAAAGTGCTGGGATTGCAGGCGTGAGCCACTGCGCCCGGCCGGTTGGTTGCTTCTAAGTGCACTGGAAAATTTGGAGAAGATGATGACGAGTGCAGGGCTTTAAATTCTCAGATCAAGAAATGCATAAATAATCAAGAAGCACTTCCATCTGCTCTGAAAAAAAATCTTCACCTCCTGGAGCTGCAGGTTGATTTCTAAAAACCAAACTCTAAATCGATTCCCTTGGGTAACTAAATTATGATGCTGATTGAATTTACAACCTTGGAGGGTCTCATGTTAAAGTTAGAGGTCATTGATTGAGAAGGAGTGGGACCCTAAAAATTGGGGTGGGGATATCTGGGAAGATTCTGATGAAGCTAAGAACCTTGAACTCCCAGTCCCACCAAGCTTTTTGTCAGTGGAGGCATCCTTTCCTCTCCCTCTGGGGAGTTTACTTACCACTTGCCTGGAAAATCTCTAATGGCCTCTCCTGAGGTGATATTCCTACAGGGGAATGGCCATCTTCCTCAGGACCTACACCACCCCCACCCCACACCCACACCCATTGCTTCTAGAACTATAACCAGACTCAAGACCCAGCAAGCTTCAGGGGATCAAGCACAAAGTGTGACTCATGAGGAGGCATTGTGCATACAGAAAATAATTGTAAGGTGTCTCCAACTTGTATCAACATAGAAATGGACCCTAACTGTCAGATTTTGGTGGGAGCAATATAATGTAAAATCTGGCTGCATTTATTGATATGAATGTATAAGTGAAGAGTCCAGATTTATTGCAGTAATCTGAGTGGCTGAGAGGGACTGTAATAGTTGCTCAGTTGGTTGATTGAAACCTGGATCCAGATATGGACCATACTGAATAAGGATGAAATTTCATGACTTCTTTGATACACTATAGAGGGAGATATCCAAAACTTAGGGACAGAAAGCTGGAAGAGATTCATTGTTTATGTCCTACTCACCCACCCCTTCTCTATGTCTCCCAGGAGGGCCCTAAGTGTATGCTCACCAAGGCTTTAGGAGATAATTAGCTCACCGATAATTAGTTTTAGGAAATAATATGCTCACCAAGGTTTTAAGGAATAAGGCCAGGTGCAGTGGTTCACTCCGGTAATCCCAGCATTTTGGGAGGCTGAGGCAGGAGGATTGCTTAAAGCCAGGAGTTCGAGACCAGCCTGGGTAGCATAGTGAGATTCCATTTCTACAGAAAACCTTAGTTGGCCATGGTGGCACATGCCTGTAGTCCCAGCTACTCAGGAGGCTGAGGCAGGAAGATCACTTGAGCCCAGGAGTTCAAGGCTGCAATGAGC
Source organism: Mandrillus leucophaeus (assembly GCF_000951045.1). Taxonomy (NCBI): domain Eukaryota; kingdom Metazoa; phylum Chordata; class Mammalia; order Primates; family Cercopithecidae; genus Mandrillus; species Mandrillus leucophaeus. The sequence goes on from NW_012099098.1 coordinate 2,733,450, forward strand.
TTGATGATCAAGTGACAAAATGAGATCTTGTCTCAGAGAAAAAAAGGAAAAAAAAAAAAAAAAGAAAAAGCAATGCATAGGTATTGATGAGGGGAGTCTCATCAACTCCAAAGAGTTCCATAGTATCAATTCTCTGCAAGAGAGGAATTACACTGGGAAATGATGCCATGAGCCATGAAACTGAACTCTTTGGTTCAATAGGGATGATGGGATCCTGGGGTAGCAGGGACCAAGTGGTAGCACTTAACAGAGACAAGGTGGGCATGATTCCCATAATGGACAGTGAAGCCAAAGCAGTATCCAGAATGGTCTGATCTGAAGAATGCTTTAGCATTGGTAGTTGATTATTAAAGTCTTGCTTGATTTAGATAAGCTAAAAAGCTCTAGGTCTGGTGAATGGAAGTCTAATTTGAATCAACACAAGGAATGCTACTGCCAAAAGTGTGTACGGCAACTTTTTCAATACATCATGACTCTTCCTCCTAGACTTTCCTAAAGGGCCCAGCAGCTGTTTCCCAGGGTGACTATACACTGGGGAAGCGGAAAGAACCAGACTTTTGGAGATGACTGCATGCTTGGGGACCCAAAGTGACATCGTGGTTCACCAGTGAAAGAAGGGGATTACGGCAATTGGGTGATTAATGGAGTTTTGGCTGTGTCAGCCTCACTGTGTGCCTGGTGGGCCTGCGAACAACTCTGCAGTATCCACATCATCATATCCCATCAATCCCTCAGCAAGCAGAAGTGTTTTGTACTAGGTTGGGTGTGAGTGGATCTGAAAGGCACAAGTGACTCCTGGTTCTGCTACTTTGCCTCCTCCTTTTCAGTCTGTACCTGTGTAGTCATGAGAAGTTTGCCAGTGACCAGTTAACTGAGAAAGAAAACATTTGGACTGGAAAATAAATGATTCTGCAAGACAGACTGGAACAATCTATAGGTGGACCACTGTAGTACTAAACCACTCTCTGGGGTGATTCCGAAGAGCAGTAGGAATGGGAAGTCCTCCCAGCGGAGAGTTGAGAAGTGCTCCTTATTGTTCATTTCTCCTGGAAGGAGAGCTGGCAAGATGTATAGATCTGCGATGATTAATAAAAATTAGTTACAGGAGGTGGCCAATGGTTTGGTTGGATGGTCAGGGACTTGGAAAGAACAAGATTGGATAGCTGGCGACAAAGAGATCTGGGGAAGAGATATGTGAATAAACCTCTCTAAATTGTCACATAGTGTGAAGATATTTGTGTCCATGTAAATGCTCATCAAAGAGCAACCTTAGCAGAGAAGAATCATAATACTCACGTGGACAGGATGCCCCATTCTCTGGATTCCAGTTAACCTCTCTCCCCGGTTACTCCTGTATGGGATCATGAACTAAGTGGCTATGTAGGCAGGGATGGAGGTTATTCATAAGCTCATCAACATGGACTTCCACTTAACAAAGCTGATCTGGCCACAGTCACTGCTGTGTGCCTGACCTGCCAGCAGTAGAGACCAATATTGAGCCCCCAAGATGGCCTCATTTCCCACGGGCTCCATGTGGTGGCAGGTTGGTTATACAGACTACTTACAGCGTAAAAGGGGCAGCACTTTGTTGCCACTGGAATAGATACTCTGGATGTGGACTTGCTTTCTCTGTTCACAATGCTTCTTTCAAAATCACCATCCACAGCTATCTTAGTCTGTTTTTTGTTGCTATAAAAGAATACTACCAGAGACTGGGTAATTTACAAAGAAAAGAGGTTTATTTGGCTCATGGTTTTGCAGGTTGTACGGGAAGCATGGTGCCAGCATCTTCTTGTGGTGAGGGCTACAGGTTACTTCTACTCATGGCAGAAGGTGAAAGGGAGCCATATGTGCAGAGAGCATGGTGAGAGAGGAAGCAAGAGGGCAGGAGACGTGCCAGGCTGTTTTTACTGATCAACTCTCATAGGAACAAATAGAGTGAGAACTCACTTGCTCCTAACCCCTGAGGAGGGCATTAATCTATTCATAAGGGATCTATTCCCATGACCTTAATATCTCCTATTAGGCCCAGTCTCCAACTTTGGGGATCAAATATCAACATGAGATTTTGTGGGGACAAAGAAAGCATATCCAAACTATGGCAACAGCTTTATCCACAGTCATCGCATTCTGCACAAAATCACTTCTAACCAGAGAAAACTCATTTTACGGAAAATGAGTAAGTGTGGCAGAAGGCTCCTGGCTCGTGGAATTCACTGGGCTTATCAGGTTCCCCATTACTCTGTGGCAGCTGGCCTGATAAAACAGTGATATGGCTTTTGGAAGACTCAATAATGACACCAGGTATGTGGCAACATCTTGTAGGGCTAAGGCAGAATCTTCTAAGATACAGTATATGCTCTGAATCATTGTGACCAATATGTGGTCTCATTTGTTCTATAAACAAGATTCAAGGTCCTGGAATCAAAGGGTGGAAATGAGAGTGGCCCTTTTCACTTTTACCCCAATGGTTCACTAGCAAAATTTTTGTTTCACGTCCCTGACGCTTGGGGCTCTGCTGGTTTAGAGGTGTTGGTTCCAAAGGGAGGAATGCTCTCATCAGTGGACATAGATGTGGTTTCATTAAATTGGAAGCTGAGTTTGCCACCTGGCCACACTGGGCTCTTCACACCAATGAACTAACAGACAATGAAGGATTTATTGTACTGTTTAGGTTGATTGATCCAGAAATCAATCCAGAATTTGGATTTCTATAATAAGGGCAGGGAGGAGTATGTGTGGAATACAGAAATCTTTTGGGGGTACCTCTTGGTAGTCTCATGTCCTGGAATAAAGGTTAATGAAGAGCCACCACGTCCCAATAGAGACAAGGCTGCTAGTGGCACAGACCTTCAGAATGAAAGCTTGGGTCAATCCAGAAGGCAAGGAACCACAACCAGTTGAGTGTTGATGAGTGCAAAGGGACTACGAACTTGGTGGTTTCAGAAGGAAATTTTAAAACTGATGATAACTATGTCACCCATTGCAGAAATAAGGACTGCAGTACTTTTGAGTATTTCTTTCATACTTTGATATAAATATATGAATATACATATATATAGACCAATTCCTCAGAAGAGTTGTACTCTGAACGTGAAAAGTTTTAGGAATTCACTGATTTCACTTATATTTTCCTCTTATATATTCATGAGAGTAATATATGATAAACATCTATGTCAAAATAAATCTTCTAATAGGTGCTTTTAAAAAGCTTTCAATAAGTGTAAAATTGAAGCACTGCATCAGAGTTTTGTTAATCTCATTATTTCTTGTAAAATGCATTTCTATATTTATTGAACATGTGGCTTTTGTCCTTTATTCTATTAATATGGTACATTACATTGATTGACTTTCTTATGTTGAACCAACCTTGTATTCCTCAGATAAATTCCATTTGGTAATAGTGTATACTCCTTTTTAAATGTTAGTGGATTTGGTTTGCTAATATTTTGTTAAGAACTTTTACATGTATATTCATAGGAGATATTGTTCTGTACTTTTCTTTTTGTGTGATTTCTTTGTTGGAGTCTCGGTATCAAGGTAATACCAGCTTCATTAGAATGCATGGTAACATTTCATCTTCTGTTTCTTGGAAGACTTTGTAAAGGATTTGTATAAATTCTTCTTCAAATATTTGGTAGAGTTCACCAGTGAAGCCGTCTGGTCCTAGGCTTTTCTTTGTGGAAAGTTTTTTATTTCTAATTTGATCTCTTCGTTTGTTATAGGTCTATTCAGACATTCAATTTTTAAGTTTAGTTTCGTTAGTTTGTGTCTTTCTAGAAATTTATCCATTTCATGTAGGTTTGTTAATCTGTTCATAGTAACCCTTATATTCATTTTTGTTTCTATAAGGTCAGTAACATTTTCTTCTTTTTTTTTATTTCTGATTTTAATAATTGAATCCTTTCTTTTCTTGATCAGTCTGCTAAAGGATTGTCAATTTTGTTGATCCTTTAAGGAAACAACTTTTGGTTTTGTTGATTTTTCTTTGTTGTTTTTCTATTCTTTATCACATTTATTTCCATCTTAATCTTTATTGTCTTTTTCTTTCTGCTGTTTTGGGGGTTTATTTCATTTTATTTTTTCTAGTTTCCTAAGGTGGAAGTTTAGGTTCTTGATTTGAGGTCATTCTTTCTAAAAACATGCATTGACAGCTATAAATTTCCCTCTTAGCACTGTTTTAGCTAAGTTTGGAATGCTGTGTTTTTATTTTACTTCATCTCGAAGTATTTTTTTTTTTTTTTTTTGAGACGGAGTCTCGCTCTGTCGGCAAGGCTGGAGTGCAGTGGTGCAATCTCGGCTCACTGCAAGTTCCACCTCCTGGGTTCACGCCATTCTCCTGCCTCAGCCTCCCAAGTAGCTGGGACTACAGGTGCCCACCACCATGCCCAGCTACTTTTTTGTATTTTTAGTTTCACCATGTTAGCCAGGATAGTCTTGATCTCCTAACCTCGTGATTCGCCTGCCTCAGCCTCCCAAAGTGCTGGGATTACAGGTGTGAGCCATTGTGTCCGGCCAACTTCATCTCAAAGTATTTTCTAATTTTCCTTTTGATTACTTCTTTGACCCACTGGTTATTTAGGACTGTGTTGTTGAAACTCCATTGTGAATTATCCAAATTTCCTTCTGTTATTGATTCATAATTTCATTTCATTGTGGTTGGAGATGAGATACTTTGTATGATTCATATATATACTTGGTGTTGTTTGTTTGTTTGTTTGTTTTTTGAGACACAGTCTCTCTCTGTCACCCAGCCTGGAGTACAGTGGCACGATCCTGGCTCACTGCAAACTTTGCCTCCCAGGTTCAAGTGATTCTCGTGCCTCAGCCTCCTGAGTAGCTGAATTACAAGTGTGCACAACCATGCCTGGCTAATTTTTGTATTTTTAGTAGAGAAGAGGTTTCACCATGTTGGCCAGGCTGGTCTTGAACTCCTGACCTCAAGTGATCTGCCTGCCTCAGCTTCCCAAAGTGCTGGGATTATAGGTGTGAGCCACTGCACCCGGCTGATTTCAGTATTTTTGATTTGTTGAGACTTTTTGGTGACCTGAGAAGAATGTGTACTTTTCTATTGTTGGATGAAATGTTCTATTGATGTGCGTTAGGTCTAGTTGGCATATTGTATTTTTGAAGTCTTTCTTTTTTTTTTTTTTTTTTTTGGAGACGGAGTCTTGCTCTGTCACCCGGGATGGAGTGCAGTGGCCATATCTCAGCTCACTGCAAGCTCCGCCTCCCAGGTTTTCGCCATTCTCCTGCCTCAGCCTCCCGTGTAGCTGGGACTACAGGAGCCCGCCACCTCGCCCAGCTAGTTTTTCGTATTTTTTTAGTAGAGGCGGGGTTTCACCGTGTTAGCCAGGATGGTCTCGATCTCCTGACCTCGTGATCCACCCGTCTCGGCCTCCCAAAGTGCTGGGATTACAGGCTTGAGCCACCGCGCCCGGCCAGTCTTTATTTCTTTGTTGATCTTCTGTGTAGATGTTCTAACCATTATTAAAAGTGGGTACTAAAGTCTCCAACTATGAATGCTGGATTGTCTATTTCTCCTTTCAATTCTGTCTGGTTTTGCTTCATGTATTTTAGGACTCTGCTATTAGGTGGATATATGTTTATAATTGTGACATCTCCTTGAAGGATTGTTCCCTTTCTTATTATATAGTGCCCTTTGTCTCTAGTAACAATTTTTGTCTTACAGTCTATTTTGTCTAACATTAGGATAGCTACTTTAGTTCTCTTTCGGTTAATGTTGGTATGGTATATATTTTTCCATCCTTTAATATACTATCAATCTATTTGTATGTTTAAATCTAAAGTTTGTCTGTTATAGACAGTATATAGTTGGATCTTTTTTTTTAAAAAATAAATGTTTCTCCCAATCTCTGCCCTTTAATTGGAGTGCTCAATCCACTTACATTTAATGTAATTACCGATAAGGTAGTACTTAAATCTGCCATTTTGCTAGTTGTTTTATATATGTCCTATGACTTTTTTGTTCTTCTAGTCCTCTATTACTTCCTTATTTTGTGTTAAATATATTTTTTTCCAGTGTATCATTTCATTCTCTTGTCATTTTTTAAACTTACTTGATTTATTTTCTTAGTGACTGCTCTAGGGATTATAACTAACATTTTAACTTATAACAATCTAGTTTATATTAATACAACTACAATGGCATACAAAAACTTTATTCCTACATGTCTCCATCCCTTTCCCCTTCTTTGTGCTATTATGTTCATACAAATTACATCTCTATACATTGAGTGTCCCTCAGCACAGATTTAAAATTACTGCTTTATTCAGTAGTCTTTTTTTTTTTTTTTGAGATGGAGTCTCACTCTGTCACCCAGGCTAGAGTGCAGTGGCATGATCTTGGCTGTCTGCAAGCTCCACCTCCTGGGTTCACACCATTCTCCTGCCTCAGCCTCCCAAGTAGCTGGGACTACAGGTGCCTGCCACCATGCCCAGCTAATTTTTTTGTATTTTTAGTAGAGACAGGGTTTCACTGTGTTAGCCATGATGGTCTCGATCTTCTGACCTCATGATCCGCCCACCTCGGCCTCCCAAAGTGCTGGGATTACAGGCGTGAGCCACCGTGCCCGGCCTATTCAGTTGTCTTTTAAATCATATAGGAGAAAAATGTTACAAACAAAAAAATGCATTTACTTTTTAAAAATATTTTCCTACCTTGTTACCTTTACCAGTGATTTTTATTTCTTCATGCAGATTGGAATTGTTGCTTAGTGTCCTTTCATTTCAGTCCTTCCATTGGAGGGACTTCCTTTAGTTATTTCTTGTAGGGTTATAGCAGACCTGCTAGTAATAAATTGTCTAGGATTTTTTTCTTCATGAGGGAATGTTTTAGTTTCTCCTTCATTTTCGAAGGATAACTTTGCTAGATATAAAATTCTTGGTTGACTTGGTATTTTTCTTTCAGTATTTTGATATGTCATCTCACTGTCTTCTAGCCTCCATGGTTTCTGATGAGAAATCAGCTGTTAATCTTATTGTGGATCCTTGTCTGTAGTGAGTCACTTTACTTTTTGTTTTGTTTTGTTTTGTTTTGTTTGAGACAGGGTCTCTCTCTGTCTCCCAGGCTGGAGTGCAGTGGCATAATCATAGCTCACTATAATCTTGACCTGAGCTCAAGCAATCCTCCTGCTTTGGCCTCCCAAGCAGCTAGAACTACAGGCATGGGACACCATGCCAGCTAATTTTAAAATTTTTTGTAGAGACAGTGTCTTGCTATGTGGCCCAGGCTGGTCTCAAAGTCCTGGCCTCAAGTGATTCTCTCACCTTGGCCTCTCAAAGTGCTAGGATTACAGACATAAGCTACCAGGCTGAGTCTACTTCTGATGTTTTTAAGGTTCTTTTTTTGTCATAGTCTTTTAATAGTTTATAATGTGTCTAGGTGTGGATCTCTGATTTTATCTGACTAGGAGTTCATTGAGCTTTTTGTATTTGTAGATTAACATTTTTAACCAAATTCAGAAATTTTGGAGCCATTATTTCTTCAGATATTATTTCTGCCCCTTTCTTACTCCTCTCCTAGAACTCCCATTTTACATATGTTGGTTTGCTTGATAATGTCCTGGAGGTCTCTCAGGCTTTGACCATTTTTCTTCATTCTCTTTTTTTCATTTTGTTCTGTTTCTCATACTAGAGAACCTCAACTGACCTATCTTCAAGTTTATTGATTCTTTCTTCCACTTGTTCAAATCTGCATTGAGCCCCTCTAGTAAATTTTTTACTTCTGTTATTTTACTTTTTGACTATTCTATTTGGTTCTTTCCTATAATTCTTTTTTTGAGAAGGAGTCTTGTTCTGTCACCCAGGCTGGAGTGTAGTGGCATGGTCTCGGCTCACTGTAATCTCTGCCTCCTGGGTTCAAGTGATTCTCCTGTGTCAGCATCCCAAGTAGCTGGGATTGCAGGTGTGTGTCACCATGCCTGGCTAATCTTTGTATTTTTAGTAAAGACAGGATTTCATCATGTTGGCCAGGCTGGTCTTGAACTCTTGACCTCAAGTGATCCTCCTGCCTTGGCCTCCCAAAGTGCTGGAATTACAGGCCTGAGCCATACTGCACAGCCTTTTTCTATAATTTCTATCTCTTTATTGATATTGATATTCTCTACTTAATAAGACATTATTTTCATACTTCACTTTAGTGTTTAGGTGTGGTTTCTCTTAGTTCTTCGAACATACTTAAAATAGCTGATTTAAGTTGCTTTCCTCATAAATCCAATGTCTGGGTTTCCACAGGTAGAGTTTCAATTTATCGCTTTTTTGCTGTTTGTGGGCCATATTTTCTTGTTATTTATTTATTTTTTTGGCATATCTCAATTTTGTGTTGAAAATTGGCCATTTCAAATAATTTAATGTGGCAACTCTGGAAATTCAATTCCTCCTCTCCTTTCTGCCCCCAAGGTTTGTCTTTGTGGTAGCTTTTTGTTGTTTGTTGAGTGACTTTCCTGAACAAATTCTGCAAGGTCTATATTCTTTGTCATGTGTGGCTACTGTGACATATTCCTTGTCATGTGTGACTACTGAAATATCTGATTGGTTACCTTAGTGGGCCAGGTAATAGCTGTACAGACATTTTCTTTTCTTTTCTTTTCTTTTCTTTTCTTTTTGAGATGGAGTCTCACTCCATCGCCAGACTGGAGTGCAGTGGCACAATCTCGGTTCACTGCAACCTCTGCCTCCTGGGTTCAAGCGAACCTCCTGCCTCAGCCTCCCAAGTACCTGGGACTGCAGGCGCACGCCACCATGCCCAAGTAACTTTTGTATTTTTAGTAGAGACAGGCTTTCACCATGTTGGCCAGGATGGTCTCGATCTCCTGACCTCATAATCCGCCTGCCTCAGCCTCCCAAATTGCTGGGATTCCAGGCGTGAGCCACCGTGCCCCGCCAGCATTTTCTTAAATGCCTGGAACCAATAAGTCCCCACATCTCTTTGAGGGGCTATATTTGTGTATATGTGTGTTTTGGGGCTTGCCTTCAGCATCCAGACAGGCAGTGTACAACTCCACTTTTACCTTCACTTCCTGCTGACACAGAGCTTCAAGCTTAGCCAGAGGTGAGAGTTTAAGGCCTTCCCACATCTTTCCTGAGCATGTGCACAGCCCTACAGATGTCTCTGGCTTTCTTGATTCCCTGGAATAAGTCGGAGTTTTTAAAAGGCCGCCTATTGTCATCTCACTGCCCAGATTTTCCTTTTAAGCTTTTTGGTCAGCTTCTTGCTTGCCCCAACAGCTACGGCAGCCTCTGGCACCCAATGTTCAACAATTGCCTCTCATTTTTTGGGCACATGGGCCTGAAGAAAAGTTGTTTTCACTGGGTGAGCTCTGAATCAGGTGGAATAAAGACAGCTTTGTAAGTGGGATCTTCTGTGGAACCACCAGACAAGTCAAATAATGACAATTCTCTGGGAATGGGACTTTGAAGTGCTCCAACCCTTTCTGTCCCTTCCACTGGTTACCAGGCTGTTGATCTTTACTATAATTGCAGTTAAAAGGCTATTGAAGAGCTGGGGACGGGGATATTGAAATAGGATAAGTTAAAATGCCACAGAGCTCGCTGTTCTTACTGAGATTTAGCTGTTGGCTTTTTTTTTTTTTTTTAAATACTCCCAGATTGCTGCACGCCTTTGGTTAATTTCCAGAGTTCTCAAAGAGTTGTTTCTGACAATTGTTGCCAGTGTTTTCATTGCTTTTATGAAGGAAGGAACTTTCAGAAGGCCTTACTCTGCCATTTTTGCTGATGTCACCCCCTTTTTTCTCTTAGGGGACCATGAAATAATAGTGTTTCTTACAATTGCTGAAATCTTAGGTTTGATAAAATATGGTAAGCCTTAGCTGTAAAGCATAACTAACTAACTAATGGGAGAGTTAAGAATAAGGGGAAACTAAAAGCTAGGCAATAAAGATATGGATGATGGGACTGACACATGAATTAAATATCAGTCCCCCTATTATTACGGAGATACTGATTATTATCTCTTGGCTTTGTTATGTAAATTATGTAAAATTTAAGGATAATTACTCAAATAATATAAATAGAATATATCATTTATGAACCAGTAGCGGAAAAGGGGAAATGATTAATTCAACGGATGACAGAAGAAAAGAAATAAGAGACAAAGAAAAGTATAGTGAAGAGACCCATGTAGACATAAATAAGATGTTATCAATAGTTCTAAAAATGATACAGTAAATATGAGCAAATTAAATCCATCCACTAAAAGATGGAGATTTTCGGACTGGTTTAAAAATTCAGCTGTAAGGCCGGGTGTGGTGATTCACGCCTGTAATCCCAGAACTTTGGGAGGCCGAGGTGGGCAGATCACCTGAGTTCGGGAGTTTGAGACCAGCCTGACCAATATGGATAAACCCTGTCTCTACTAAAAATACAAAAATTAGCCGGACATGGTGGCGCTTGCCTATAATCCTAGCTACTCGGGAGGCTGAGGCAGGAGAATCCCTTGAACCTGGAAGGCGGAGGTGGCGGTGAGCCGAGATCGCGCCATTGTACTCCAGCCTGGGCAACAAGAGCGAAACTCCGTCTCAAAAACAAAAAAACAAAAACAACAACAACAAAAAAACTTCAGCTGTAAGTGCTCTTTCCAAGAGACACATCTACAGGAATGACATGGGCCGGGCGCGGTGGCTCAAGCCTGTAATCCCAGCACTTTGGGAGGCCGAGGCGGGTGGATCACGAGGTCAGGAGATCGAGACCATCCTGGCTAACGCGATGAAACCCCGTCTCTACTAAAAAATACAAAAAAAAACCTAGCTGCTCGAGGTGGCGGGCGCCTGTAGTCCCAGCTACTTGGGAGGCTGAGGCGGGAGAATGGTGTAAACCCGGGAGGCGGAGCTTGCAGTGAGCTGAGATCTGGCCACTGCATTCCAGCCTGGGTGACAGAGCGAGAGTCCCTCTCAAAAAAAAAAAAAAACAATGACACGGGTTGTAGAAAATGCATGGAAAGAGACAAACAATAAGTAGATAGTAACAAAAAGAGAGCTGGTACAGCAATGTTAATTGTAAACAAACTTCAGGGATAAGAGAACTATTAAGAAAAGTGGGTGGTAATTAATGATAAAATGAACTTCCCAGGAACATATAATACTGAACTTGATGTAGCCTGAAATGCATTAAGCAAAAATGGACAGACCCTCAATTATACTCGGAGATTTTAACACTTTTCAGGAGAGGGAATATGAAAAAAAAAAAAAAAAAAAACTAGTAAAGATAAAGAAGATATAGAACACTAAATAACAGAATTAAGCTAATGTAAAGAATCCTTGTAGAATTCTGAATGCAGCAAATGGAGGATATACATTCTCTTCCTGAATATGTGGAATGTTTGTAAAAATCGACCCATTCTAACACATAAATGAAGAAACAAAAATAACCAAGAAGCACTATTGTGCAGACCTCATGAAATTAGCATTTAATTGTAAAAGGCTAAGTAGAGTGCAGGACTACCTGTAAATAGCTAGTGGGTCAAAGAAGGAACTATAACATCCCTTACAAAAATTTACAAATATTTACCACTGAAGAACAATAAAAGCTCTACATAAGAAAATGTGTGGGTTTCTGCCAAAGTGGAACTTAGAACATTATAGTCTTAAATACCTGTATTAGAAAAAACAAGATGACCAACAATTGAACCAAATTTTCAACTCAAGAAGACAGAAATGAACTAGAAAACAAAGAAGGAACAGAAATTACCACCAAAGTCAAAAATTAGTTATCTGAGAAGACTAGTAAAATGGACAACCTCTAGCAAATTTAATTAAGAAAAAAAGAGAATATTTTTCAAAGGGACATATACAGTAAAGATGAAAATGATCATAAGGGACTACTTTGTTGTTGTTTTTGTGGTGTGTGTATGTGTGTATGTGTGTGTGTTTGAAACGGAGTCTTGCTCTGTTTCCCAGGCTGGAGTGCAATGGCGTAATCTTGGCTCATTGCAACCTCCACCTCCCAGGTTCAAGTGATTCTCCTGCCTCAGCCTCCCAAGTAGCTGGGATTACAGGTCTGAGCCACCATGCTGGGCCCATAAGGGACCACTTTGACTCTTTGCCAAGTCATTTAAAAACTTGTATGAAGGCCAGACGCGGTGGTTCATACCTGTAATCCCAGCACTTTGGGAGGCCCAGGTGGGCGGATCGCCTGAGATCAGGAGTTTGAGACCAGCCTGGCCAACATGGGGAAACCCATCTCTACTAAAAAACCAAAAATTAACTGGGAGCTTCTGTCTCAGCTACTTGGGAGGCTGAGACAGAAGAATCACTTGAACCCAGGAGGTAGATGTTGTAGTGAGCCGAGTTCACACCACTGCACTCTAGCCTGGGTGACAGAGTGAGACTCTGTAAAAAAAAAAAAAGAAAAGAAAAAAAAATTGTATGAAATAAAACCTTTTTTAGACATCTAAAAAGTGATCAACATCAGCTTTGGGAAAAAAAAGAAAATTCAAGTAGATCTATAACCACTTATATAACCACTTAAGAATTTGACCTACAATTAAAACCTCATGGCTGGCCAGACACAGTGGCTCAGGCCTGTAATGACAGCGCTTTGGGAGGCCAAGGTGGGTGGATTGCTTGAGGTCAGGAGTTCCAGACCAGCCTGGCCAACATGGTGAAACCCCATCTCTACTAAAAATACAAAAATTAGCCCAGCATGGTGGTGCACACCTGTAGTACCAGCTACTCAGGAGGCTGAGGTGGGAGGATTGCTTGAACCTATGAGGTTGAGGTTGCAGTGAGCTGTGATTACACCACTGTACTCCAGCCTGGGTGACAGAGTGAGACTGTGTTTCAAAAAAAAAAAAAAAGACAAAAACAAAAAAATCTCAGAACTTGGATTTATTTTTAGGTGAGCTTTACCAAAATTTCAAGAAACAGGTTAACTCCTGTCTTATTTAAACCGTTTCATGAATAGAAAGAGAATGAACCCTCACCTCCATCTCTACTGTGACTAAGAAAACTTTGATATCTGATTAGAAGAAACAGTAAGAGAAATAAAAATGACAGGCCAATCTTACTTATGAACATCGATGTAAAAATCCTTTAAAAATATTGGCAAAATGGCCGGGCGCGGTGGCTCACGCCCATAATCTCAGCACTTTGGGAGTCTGAGGAGGGTGGATCACGAGATCAGGAGATCGAGACCATCCTGGCTAGCATGGTGAAACCCCATCTCCACTAAAAACACAAAAAATTATCCGGGCGGGGTCGCGGGTGCCTGTAGTCCCAGCTACTCAGGAGGCTGAGGCAGGAGAATGGCCTGAACCCCGGAGGCGGACCTTGCAAGTGAGCCGAGATCGCGCCATTGCACTCCAGCCTGGGCGACAGAGTGAGACTCCGTCTCAAAAAAAAAAAAAAAAGAAAACAAAAGTTGGCAAAATGAACCTTAAATCTTATACTAAAAATATACCAAGACTAAATTAAATTTATCCCAGGAACACAAGAATAGCTAACTGCTAGTAAATCTCTTGGTTCAATCCACTACATTAACAGATTAAAAATAAAAAGAATTTTTAATATCAATAGATGGAGAAAACCATTTGCAATAATAACAAAATATTTTAAACTCTTAGAAAACTACATATTACTAGAAAAACTATATTCATAGAAAAGCTGATATTAAAGAAAATGTTTTAACCAGATAAAGTGAACCTATCACAAACCTACTACAAAATAAGTGGTGAAATCTTAAAAGCAACCCTTTTGATTTTGTACTGAAGAGGAATAAGGATTAGTGATAGGAAAGGAAATACTAAATTTGATATTATTCATTTAAAAATGATCTATTGAAATAAGCACTGGGAGATACAGAAGTAAGTAAAACAGAAAAATTTTCTGCTCTTAAAGAGCTTACATTCTAGTGCAGGAAGCAGGCAAAAATAAACGAACAATTTATATCAGTCCTAAGAAGAAAAATAACGTAGAATAATGGAATAAAGAGCACTGTATGCATGTGTATTACTTTATATAGGAGGTCAAGGAAGCCCTGACTGATTAAATGATATTTGAATAGAGACCTGAAGGTTGTGAAGAAATGAACTATACAGATATCTAGGATAAGTAAGTTCTAGGCGAAAGGAAGAGCAAGTGGAAGCATCTTTGATATGATTCTCTACATTGAAAATTTACAAAATATATTAGAATTAAGAAGAAAATTTAGCAAGGTTGCTAGACACAAGATAAAAGTTCAAAAATCAGTTGGGTTTCTATATAACAGCAGAAACCAATTAAGACATATAATGTAAAAAAGAAAAATATTTAATTTACAATGGCAACAAAATCCACATAACAATAATTAAATGTAATGGAAGATACACAGACCTATGTATAACATAAATTACAAATATTAATCTAATAATATTGAATGAAGCCAAATCTAATAACATTTAATAATTAGTATCTAAGTAAGTGGACTGTGTTTATGGATGAAAAGACTTAGTATTGTAAGAATAGTAAGTCTCCATAAATTAATATAGAAATTAAATGGAACTCCAACCAAAGACATAGCAAGTTTTTTTTTGTTTTTTTGGTTTTTTTTGAGACGGAGTCTTGCTCTGTCACCCAGGCTGGAGTGCAGTGGCCGGATCTCAGCTTACTGCAAGCTCTGCCTCCCGGGTTTACGCCATTCTGCTGCCACAGCCTCCTGAGTAGCTGGGACTACAGGCGCCCACCACCTCGCCCGGCTAGTTTTTTGTATTTTTTAGTAGAGACGGGGTTTTACCGTGTTAGCCAGGGTGGTCTCGATCTCCTGACCTCGTGATCCACCCGTCTCGGCCTCCCAAAGTGCTGGGATTACAGGCTTAAGCCACCGCGCCCGGTCAACAAGTTTTTTTTTTTAAGGAAGTCAGTCAATTAATCTTAAAATTCCTGTGAAGATAAGAGCCAAGAATAGTCGGGACAATTTTAAAGAGGAGGAACAAGGGGGAGAGTAGGTACATACTTAGCTATGCTGTATTAGGGTAACACTAGCTGCTGAAACAAACAAACCTCAAGACATGTTTAAGGCTCAAGCATAATAAAAGTTTATTTCCAGGCCAAGGGCAGTGACTCACACCTGTAATCCTAGCACTTTGGGAGGCCGAGGTGGGAGGATCACAAGGTCAGGATATCAAGACCATCCTGGCCAATATGGTGAAACCCCGTCTCTGCTAAAAACACAAAAATTAGCTGGACATGGTGGCATGTGCCTGTAGTCCCAGCTACTCAGGAGGCTGAGGCAGGAGAATCGCTTGAACCCAGGAGATGGAGGTTGCAGTGAGCTGAGGTTGTGCCACTTTCCTCCAGCCTGGGGACAGAGTAAGACTCCATCTAAAAAAATAAAAAAATTAAAAAACAAAATTCCCAGCTGATGTAAAATCCAAAATGGCTGTTCTGTTCAGTGGGCAGCTTTCTTTATGTAGCAATTTGGAGATTCAGGTTTCTTGCATTCTGGGATCCCATCTTTCAAGGTCATCATACTTGTTTGCCTCAGGTTGTGGGAGGGGAAAGAGAATGAAAGGTCATGCATGGGAGATTTTATGGGCAATGCCTAGAAATGGTGTATGTTGTTTCCATTCACATCAGTGGTCAGAACTCACTTAAGTGGCCACATCTGCTTATAAGAGAGGTTGTGAGATGGAGCCCAGTTGTGGTACCAAGAACAAGCAGAAATAGGTGTAGTGAGGAGCTAGCCAGTCTCTGTTGCATCTGCCCACTGTCAAGATTTCTTATACAGATACAATCATTAAAATTGTGTGGGTGGGGCAAAGGATAAATAAGTAGATCAACAGAACAAAAAGCAGAGCCCAGAAACTGACTTCCATATGTCAGAGAAAACTCTGCATGTACTCGTGACAGCTTCACTAATCAGTGCAGAAATGGGGAACCATGTAATACATAGTGCTGGAGAATTGGCTATCAATATGAAAGCCAATATAAAATAATATATAATATTTGGAAGGTCATATAGCGCAATAAATTCTAGGTGATTGAAGGCCTAAATGCAAAAAAAAATCAAAGCATTTAAAATAAAAGAAATCAGCTGGGTGAGGTGGCTCACGCCTATAATCCCAGCACTTTGGGAGGCCAAGGCAAGTGGATCGATCACCTGAGGTCAGGAGTTTGAGACCAGCCTGACCAACATGATGAAACCTCATCTCGACTAAAAACACAAAAATTAGCTGGGTGTGGTGGCATGCGCCTGTAGTCCCAGCTACTCGGGAGGCTGGGGCGGGAGAATCGCTGGAACCTGGGAGGCAGAGTTTGCAGTGCGCTGAGATTGCACCACTGCACTCCAGCCTGGGTAACAGACCGAGACTCCATCTCAAAAAATAAATAAAATAAAATAAAATAATAGAAGAAATTATTATTATTATTATTATTATTATTGAGACAGAGTCTCACTCTGTCACCCAGGCTGGAGTGCAGTGGCATGATCTTGGCTCACTGCAAGCTCCATCTCCCGGGTTCATGCCATTCTCCTGCATCAGCCTCCTGAGTAGCTGGGACTACAGGCACCCGCCACCACGCCCGGCTAATTTTTTGTAGTTTTAGTAGAGACAGGGTTTCACTCTGTTAGCTGGGGTGGTCTCGATCTCCTGACCTCGTGATCCACCCGCCTCGGCCTCCCAAAGTGCTGGGATTACAGGTATGAGCCACCGCGCCTGGACAGAAGAAATTATTAAAGAATAATCTCATGGTCTTGTTTACGGAAAAGTTTCTTAAGCATTAGAAAGAAAAAGAAGAAAGAAAAAGAAAGAAAGAAAGAAAGAAAGAAACAGAGAGAGAGAAAGAGAGAAAGAAAGAGGAAGAAAGAAGAAAAGAAGGAAGAAAGGAAGGAAGGAAGGAAGGAGGAAAGGACAGAAGGAAAAAAGAAAGGAAGGAAGAAATAAAAGGAGAAAGGAAGGAGAGAAGGGAAGAAAGGAAGGAAGGAGGGAGGGAGGAAGAAAAGCACCAACTTTGAAGACTGATAAATTTGACTCTTCATTCTGTTCTATTGTTTTATTTGCCTATCCTTGTGCCAAAACCATTATATATAAAGTCATCTTAAATTTTAAAAAGTGTTTACATTCCATTTAAGTACAGAAAAAAAATTATCAAAATTACTAAGAGTTGATTTTGTATGTTTTGACCATGAAAAACTAAGAATGTGCAGTGATGGATTTGTTAATTAGCTTGCTTTGATCATTCCACAATGTAAACATATATCAAAAAATCACATTGTACCCCATAAATATATAGCATATTCAGTTATTTTTTGTCATCTAAAAATGAAATAAAATTCGAAATAACACTCTTCAAAAGTATTTTAAAACCACAAAGTGGGAGAAAATATTTTTGCAATAAAAAATTTAAAGGATTTATATTCAGTTTATGTAAACAATTTCTCCAAACCAATAAGTTAAAGACGAATAACCAGCAGAAAAGTAGACAAAGGGTGTGAACGGCAAATACGCAAAGTCAAAAATGGGAATTTCCCAGAACAAATGAAAAGATGCTCAACGTCATTCATAATTGGGTGAAGACAGTTAAAAGATTAACAAGATATCGTATCACATCCTTCAAATGGGCAAAAATTTAAAAGCCTGGCAGTAGCAAGTATTAGCAAGGACATGGAGAAACGAAGACTTGCACACTGCTGGTGGCAGGGTAAAATAGGGTAACAACTTTGGGGAGCAATTTGGAAATACAATTTGACAATATACACACCCTGGCACCCAGGAATTCCACTCCTTAGTGTATGTGCCAGAGCCATTTTGCTGTAATACACAAATAGACATGCATGAGGATGATCACTTGTAATTGTAACAAAACCAGAAAACAATCTACTCATCATCAGATAAAAGGAATGAACTGAAGCTACATATATCAATGTGGACAAATCCTAGAAAATAATGTTTAGTGAAAAGTTGGGAATGATTCTATTCAGGTAAATATGTACATGATAGTTTATGACAACTTATGCAAATACATGAAATCATGCTACATTTTTACAGGTACCTTTATAGTAAAAGTGCAAACGTGAGAACAGGCAAAATAAACAAAGTTAAGAACAGTAGTTGGCCGGGCGCAGTGGCTCACGCCTGTAATCCCAGCACTTTGGGAGGCCGAGGCGGCCAGATCACCTGAGGTCGGGAGTTCGAGACCAGCCTGACCAACATGGAGAAACCCCGTCTCTACTAAAAATACAAAATTAGCTGGGTGTCATGGTGTATGCCTGTAATCCCAGCTACTCAGGAGGCTGAGGCAGGAGAATCGCTTGAACCTGAGAGGCGGAGGCTGCGGTGAGCTGAGATCGCACCATTGCACTCCAGCCAGGGCAACAAGAGCAAAACTGCATCTCAAAAAAACAAAAACAAAACAAAAACAAAAAAACTGTAGTCACTTCTAGGTCAGTAGGCGTGAAGAAGGTAATAAAAAGAGACAAGGAAGGCACAATCAGATAGATATAATAAGGCAAAAATCTTTTCTCTTTTCTTTTTTTCTTGAGATGGGGTCTTGCTCTATCACCCAGGCTGTAGTGCAGTGGTGCAATCACAGCTCACTGCAGCCTCCATCTCGTGGCTCAAGAGGTCCTCCTGCCTCAGCCTTCCAAGTAGCTGGGACTACACGTGTGCACCACCATGTCCTGCTAATTTATTTTATTTTATTTTCAGTAGAGACGATGTCTCGCTATGTTGTCCAGGCGGTCTCAAACTCCTGAGCTCAAGTAATTCTCCTGCTTCAGCCTTGCAAAGTGCTGGGATTACAGGTGTGAGCCACTGTGCCGAGCTGGCAAAATCTTGTTTGCCAAATATGGGTGATGAGTGGAAAGGTTTTTATTAGGTTATTCTCTATTCTTCCATATGTATGAAATGTTTTATATTTTAAAACTTTAATAAAATAATTTCTGAAGATCCCAGGGAAGGAGTCTGGTTGGCCTATCCTGGGTCAGTTGACCATTTCTGGACCAATCACCTGTGTCATGCCAGAATACGGTAGCTTGTGCTCCAGCCACACATGTGCAAGAGGGCTGGGGCTGGGGACAGTGACCTGGAGAAGAGAAGGGAGCTGTCCAGACAGTGCCAAAGATGTCCACTGTATGCTGCTCCCAGGGGTCTAAGCAGCCATGATATCTGGGAAATTAACCAGGCTGCCCATCAGAATCTCCTAAGGGCAGCTTTCAGGACTCAAACTCAGACTTGCTAGTCAGAATTTCCCAGGACCCCCACCTCCCTTCCCTTCCCTTCCCTTCCCCTTCCCTTCCCCTCCCCTCCCCTCCCCTCCTTCCCTCCCTCC
>NW_012099098.1:2753322-2755410 GCF_000951045.1 Mandrillus leucophaeus
TTGTATTTTTAGTAGAGACAGGGTTTCACCATGTTGGCCAGGCTTGTCTCAAACTCCTGACCTCAAGTGATTCTCCCTCCTCGGCCTCCCCAAGTGTTGGGATTACAGGCATGAGCCTCCATGCCCAGCCACCAGGCATCCATGTTT
Organism: Mandrillus leucophaeus; assembly: GCF_000951045.1. Classification (NCBI taxonomy): domain Eukaryota; kingdom Metazoa; phylum Chordata; class Mammalia; order Primates; family Cercopithecidae; genus Mandrillus; species Mandrillus leucophaeus. The sequence goes on from NW_012099098.1 coordinate 2,753,470, forward strand.
AAAAAAAAAAAATCCAGCAGTGGTTCTGATGGAAACCCTGGATAAAGAACAATCATCTAAGACCCTGGGTTCCAACCATGGTGTTGAATCCCTGGCTCAGGTAAGCGGGAACAAGCCGTTACCTGCCTAGCATGTGCAGGGGTAGGAACTCCTTCCCTATGACAGACAATCCCTGGCCTTTCCAGCCTGTAGTCACACGGAGACAAAGGAGAGGGCACACACAGGTGGACCAGTTCTGGGAAAGCTCCACTCCCAGACTTCACCCTCTAGTAATACCCTTGGCCTTAACCACCCACGTTGGCTCCTCAGGGGTGTGGCTTAGCGGTAGATTAGGGAAGAGAGGAACCTGAGCTTTCCTAGAGGCCAAAAGTGTTCAATGTGGTGATTCTCCAAAGCTCCGCTGCGTGGTGAAAAAGAACAGTAACGAAAACAATGACTTCCAGAGCACTTCCGAAGTGCCAGAGACTGTGCAGAAATGACGTGCCCAAAGTCCCTAAGCCAGGGGGTGGCAAAGTCAGGATTCAAGTCCAGGTCCTTCATTCAGACTCCCTAAGTCTTAATCACTAAGTCTCTCTTAATCACTGTGCCATAGGAACCTTGGGTCATTAAAGACCCTTCATGGTATGGCCCAAACCGGTTTCCTCTCCTTACTGCCTGCCTGCCCCAGAGAGTGTACCCTCCTCCAAGCACATGGAGCACCCTGTGGTGGCGATGCTGCTGCTGACAGCTGCACGCCTTTCTTCTTACTGTGGTCCTTCCTGCCTGGTGCCATCTATGTGGCAAGGCCTCATTGTTCCTCAAGGCCCTGCAGGATGCACCAGGCTCTTGGCTGTTTACCTCTCTGCCTCCCCTGTTTCAGCTGTGCGCTCTCAAAGGTGGGGACCGACTGACTCATTTCTGTATCCCCAGCTGATCAATAAATTGAGGGTATGAGTGATACACGAATGAGTGAATGAATGAATGGTAATGGTGATGGGAATCAAATGGCAGCAACGCAGAAGAGGGAGATGCGGTGCCTGTAACCATGGTAACGATGATGTCGCTGAGTGATAATGCTAGGAAGATGGTAACCATGGTAACACTGATGGTGAGGCCTGCTCGGACAGTCCTGGCGCCGCAGCTGCCGTGGTCCATGCCAAGCCCGACCTGCTCAGTGGCGGAACAAAATGCTGAGCACAATTATAGCGACTGCTGTTCTGTTCCCTGTCCCAAGACCCCCGCCCAGGGCTGAGTTTCACTGTAGTCACACCCTCTTCCTGAGTGGCTCCGAGACTCAGGAAGGAACACATGTTTGGTGGGCGAGGGGAGGGGGGCGTGCAGCCTGCATGCATGTGTATGTGCGTGCGCGGAAGAGGCAGTGTGATGGGCAAGTGGGTAACGTATGGTGTGCGCTAAGGGCAGACTTGCTGGTGCGAACGCCAGGGGACTGGCAAGAGGAACGGTTCCCTGCGTGTGCCCCGGGTAGATGCGTGGGGGGCGCCGCGTGAGTGTGCCGGTGGCTTGGGAGTCCGGCGGCCGCGTGTGTGGCAGCGGGGCGGTGTTTCTGGGAGGGGCGCCAGGTTCCGGGCTGGGGGGCAGGGAGCTCCGCCCCATCCATCACCCGGAGAGCAGCGAGCCAGGCGGATATCACAGTGTCAGGCGGCTCTGCTCGCAGATCTTATCCTCTTCATTTCCGCCCGAGCCGAGCCCGCCCGCGCGGGCTCCCTGAAGGCTCCATCCATCACCTGGGATCGACGGGGCGGCCCGTGGCGGGGGGTCTCAGACTGTGCGGGGAGGGAGGGAGGGAGCGGCGGGAACCAGACCCACCATGGACACCGAGAAAGGAGAGGGACAAGTTGTTAGTGGGGCGGGGGTTTGGGGCTTGCTTTTCCACGTGGGGGAGGGGACGCTCTCTGCCGTGGGGCCGTTGGCTGGGTCCCGATCCCGGCGTGCCTGGGGCAG
>NW_012099098.1:2755770-2762137 GCF_000951045.1 Mandrillus leucophaeus
CTCCCAGGGGCGCCCGGCCTGCGCCCTACTCTGGTTCCCCGGGGTTTCCCGGAGGGTGTCTGGACAGTTGGGGCCCAGGGGGCGGGGCTGGCCTCGGAATGTCTCAGGCCCGGCCCCGCCCCATTTCTGGGCTCCTTCTCGGGCCACGCCTCTCCCCTGCTCCAGGGGAGCGCAGCGGGGTGGGCGGTGGGAGTGGGCTGCTGGGGGAGGGAGTCAGAGGAGCAGAAATGCGGGCCAGCCTGGAAGCCCAGTTGCCACCGCCACCCCCAACTTCCCCTGGAGGCAGAGTGGTGTCCCCAAGACCTGAGTCAGGGCGGAGTATTCCAGTCGAGCCAGGCAGGCCAGCCAGGTCCCTGAGGCCGGCCCGGGTTGGCACCTGTCTGGAGACCAGGTTGGGGGCTGGAGGGAAAGAGAGGGGCGTGGGGTGGCCTCTGGGCCCCAGCGCTCTTTCCTCAGAACCCTGAGGTGACAGACCAGTATCGATCTGGAGACAGTGGGGAACCTGCCCTAGATGTGGGCGTGAGAGGCGTGTGGCCCGGGGGTGGGGTCGAAGGAGGAGAGGGGCCTGAGGGAAGAGGGTCTGTGAACCACAGAGGGGTGAGGGAGGAGGAAGGGTGAGCAGAGGGCACGGAGGGTCTGAGAAGTCACTGCCCAAAGACACAGAGTCAATAAGTCAGGAGCTGAACTTGGTTCTGTCTGACTCCCAAGCCACCTTAGAGTTGCAGTCACGAACTTGATTCCTCTACAATGTATTCCTTATTAATTCAGCCCCAGGCTACACAGCAAGCTGCCACAGACATAACTTTGTGACATGCATGTAACCAGAACAAGGAAATGGGATACGGAACAGAAATTTGGTTCCACTGGTTTGGGAGATGCAGGGGCCAGTGGCCCGGAGGTGCCTGGGGTGCCCCCTACAGAGGCTATAGGATGCCAGGGCTGGTGCAGTGCAGTGTGGGTGGGGCCCGGGGGCAAGATTGCAGCTGTTACTGCAATCTGTTACAGAGTGACTGGAACCTACCAGAAGCCTCTAGGCTGAAGAAGGCTCTGGAACTTTCTTTTTCTCTATTGACCTGGAGAGAAAATGTCCTGGATGTCACACTCCAGGGAGCTCAACCCCAGTATCTGTTTGAGGAAAACTGGTCACTTTCACATGAACCAGTGGGGCAGTGAATGGCCGCCCCTACCCTAGTCCCTCCCCACTCCTGTGCCCCTCTCAGGTTGATGCTGCCATCCTTTTTGCCCCAATATCTCACCAAGTCCAGCTGCTCTGTCCTTTTAACATCTCTCCAGTCTGCCATCCCTTCTTTTTTTTTTTTTTGAGACGGGTTCTGGCTCTGTTGCCCAGGCTGGAGTTCAATGGCCTGATCTTGGCTCTGCCTCCTGGGTTCCAGTGATTCTGCTGTCTCAGCTTCCTGAGTAGCTGGAATCACAAGCGTACACCACCATGCCCAGCTAATTTTTTTGTATTTTTAGTAGAGATGGGATTTCACCATGTTGGCCAGGCTGGTCTCGAACTCCTGGCCTCAAGCAATCTACCTACTTGGGCCTCCCAAAGTGCTGCAAGTACAGGCGTGAGCCATGGCACCCAGTCAAATCCACCCCTTCCTTGCATATCCCCTCAGCTACACCCTTTGTGTTTGTTACTGTGACTTCTCTTCTGCATTATTTAAAGGGGCTCTTTGCTGGGTTCCCTGTCTCCTATCCATCCTCGATGCCATAAAGACAATAAGGCCATGTCACACTCTTCTAAAACCATTTAAGGCTGCCCACTCTTTCCGGGATAAAGCCCAAATTCACAGCAGTGTCTTACAAGCTCTGTTGTGACTCGTCTCTGTGGTCAACTTTCCTGCCTCCCTCCCCTTGTTTTACTAAAGTCACTGCTGTTTTGTTCCTCTGAGCCCACCACGTTGTGCTTCCTTCTGCCTGTAATGCCCTTCCCTCCCTTTTCTTTTCTTTTCTTTTCTTCCTTCCTTCCTTTCCTTCTTTCCTTCTTTCTTTCTTTCTTTTTTTCTTTCTTTCTTTCTTTCTTTCTTTCTCTCCCTTCCTTTCTTTTTTCTTTCTTTCTTTTCTTTCTTTTTCTCTCTCTTTCTCTTTCTCTCTTCCTTCCTTCCTTCTCTTCTCTCCTTCCTTCCTTCCTTCCTTCCTTCCTTCCTTCCTTCCTTCCTTCCTTCCTTCCTTCCTCCTTTCCTTTCCTTTCCTTTCCTTTCCTTTCCTTTCCTTTCTTTTTGAGACAGAGTCTCACTCTGTCCCTGGGCTGGAGTGCAGTGGCACAATCTTGGCTTACTGCAACCTCCACCTCCCAGATTCAAGAGATTCTCCTGCCTCAGCCTCCCAAGTAACTGGGATTACAGTTGCCCGCCACTATGCCCAGCTAATTTTTTGTGTTTTTAGTAAAGATGAGGTTTCACTATATGATGGCCAAGCTGGTCTCAAACCCCTGACATCGTGATTCGCCCGCCTTGGACTCCCAAAGTGTTGGAATTACAGGCGTGAGCCACCGCACCTGGCCCTTCCCTCCCTTTTCTACCATGCTAATTTTTTTTTTTTTTTTGCGGCTTGGCTCAAACATCTTTGCTTTGGAAAGCCTCCTTGCAGGGAGCACTCGCTCTTCTGTGCTCTCATGGCCTCTGTGCTCTCTTGTCTCCTGGTTGTAATTGGCTTTTAGGGCCTGAGTCTTGCACTAGCCAGATAGCTCACTGCAGGCAGGGACCCTCATCTGTCAGAGGATCCTGAGGACCTGGCCAGAGGAGGCATGAAAAGGCTGTTGCTGAATGAAAAAGGTAGAGCTGGTATTGTGTGGCACCTAGCAGGAGGCTAGACTCCAGCCTGTTTCTGGACCTGGGACTCTGGGACCATCATAATTGGGGTATGGGCAAAAAGAAAGGGGCTAGCAAGTGGCATTGTGGCTAGTTTGAACATGACCCCTTCACACAAATTCTTTCTCTTCTGAGCCCCCCTCACACTGTCCCCAAGGCTGCAGGAGACCCACCTGTAATGAGGGCTCCAGATTCAGGAATGTTCCACTCACTGCCTGTGGCTTTTGCATCTCATCGCACAGGGTGACTGGTTGCCATGGAAACCCAAGTGCCGGAAGCGCCTGCTGGCTCTTTCCCAGGGTGGGAGGAGGTGCAGGCTGAGTGGCCCGTGCAGACTGGCTGAGTTGGTGCTGGGTGCCTGGGGCCTGCTCACTCTGGGCTGGGCTGGGTCTCCTCATTCCTCCTTAGCAGAAGTTTGTGGGTTTATCCCCGAGCATTGGCCAAGGCTGCAACCCTGAAAATACATTTCCTTTTATTTGGGGAGCAGCAGCCTCTGGTTAAAACACTCAGCCTGACTGTTGTGTGATCTCCAGCAAGATATTTGATTTTATGAGCCTCGGTTTTCGATCTGTAAAATGGGGATCCCAGTAGCACCATGGAATTTCTACTTTTGGCAAGATGGCGGACTAGTGCTCTCAAAGATCACCCCATGAAAATATAACTGGATTCTGCATGAATTACTAAAACAGGGCCGTGTGCAGTAGCTCACGCCTGTAATCCCAGCACTTTGGGAGGCCGAGGCCGGTGAATCACCTGAGGTCAGGAGTTCAAGACTAGCCTGGCCAACATGGTGAAACCGCATCTCTATTTAAAAAAAAAAAATACAAAAATTATCTGGGCATGGTGGCGGACACCTGTAATCACAGCTACTCAGGAGGCTGAGGCAGGAGAATCACTTGAACCCTGGAGGCGGAGGTTGCAGTGAGCTGAGATCACGCCACTGCACTCTAACCTGCGCAACAAGGGCGAAACTCCGCTCCAAAGGAAAAAAAAAAGAATTACAAAAACAAAACAAATAAAAAAACCATTATTTTAATACATTGCTGGACTTCCTAGAGAGTAATGGAAATCTCTAAGGACTAAATGTCCTCTGCCAAGAAAAGCGTGGCAAGACAGTGGGGAACTGAAACTAAGGCATGAAACGTGGACTAACAGGGAAACAAGAAAATAGAGCTAAGTGATGAAATAAGCACTGCGATAGACAAGTTAAGTCTAGGACAGAGGCAAGGTGAGAGAACTTGAGACTCCTGCCTTGTGCCAGGGTCACTTAAAGGTGGTTAAAGTCCTCCCAGGTTAATAGCAGCTCCTTGGCTCCTGGCAGAAACAAATGCCAATGCCTCAGTAGGAATGTACCTCCAATGTAGGCCCTCAGGATTCCCACAGATTAAGCTCAACAAAATATGAGCTCACAGTCAGGGGTCACCAAACTGCACGGAAATAAGCCGCTATGAGTGAGAGTCAGCAAATAAAACAATATGCGTAGACATACCCCTTTAAATACTTCAGCTGTTGGAATGACCAACTACAGAAAATAACATAATTATGCAGAAAATAAGAAATGCAAGATGAATTCACACACACCACACACACACACACACACACACACACACACACTCTGAATGCAGAATACAAATCTATCAAAAATGTCCAGGAAGATTGGAAACTAAACCAAAGTAGAACTTGCATAAATGAAAGTTTTAATTGATGATACAAAAATCTCATCAGATGATTAAATAGCAGATCGGATGCAGCTGAAGAGATAATTATGAATTATTAGGTTGATGCAAAAGTAATTGCAATTTTAGCCATTAAAAGTAATGGCCAATACTGCAATTACTTTTGCACCAACCAAATAGAAAATGGATCTGCCAAAGTACCTATTTCTGCATAATTTGCAACACAGAAAAAGGAGATGTAAAATATGAAACATGCTTAAGAGAGAGGGAGGGAAAGATGAAAAGATCTACTATATAACTGAGGCCCACAGGAAAGAATAGAGACAGAAAAGGTAGGGTAACATTCAAAGAAATAATGGCTGATAACTTTTCAGAACTTACAAGAAACATGAATTCACACCCAGGCACACTGTAATAAACCTGCAGAGACCAAAAGATAAGAGAAGACCTCAGAATCAATCAGAGAAAAGAAACAAGCTGACTGCAAAAGAATGACATTTAAAATACTAGTAACTGAGGCCAAGGCAGGTGGACCACTTGAGGTCAGGAGTTCAAGACCAGCCTGGCCAATATGGTGAAACCCTGTCTGTACTAAAAATACAAACAAATTAGCTGGGTGTGGTGGTGCACGCCTGTGATCCCAGTTACACAGGAGGCCGAGGCAGGAGAATTGCATGAACCTGGGAGGCAGAGGTTGCAGCAAGCAGAGATTGTGCCACTGCACTCCAGCCTGGGTGACAGAACGAGACTCTGACTCAAAAATAAATAAATAAATAAATAATAAAACAAAATACTAGTGGCTTATCAACAGCCACCATGGAAATCCCTAAGAAATGGAAAAATGTCTTCGGAGTCCTAAGACAAAGTAATTATCATCCTAAACTTGTACACTCAATATAACTACCTTTTGTTTTTTTTTTTGAGACAGAATCCCACTTTGTCACCCAGGCTGGAGTGCAGTGGAGTGATCTTGGCTCACTGCAGCCTCCACCTCTCAGGCTCAAGTGATCCTCTCTCTTCAGTCTCCTGAGTAGCTGGGACCATAGGTGCGTGCCACCGTGGCTGGCTAATTTTTTAATTTTCTGTAGAGATGGGGTTTTGCCATGTTGCCCAGGCTGGTCTCCAACTGCTGGGTTCAAGCGATCCTCCTGCCTTGGCCTCCCAAAGTGCTGGGTGTAAGCAACCACGCCCAACCAGTGTAACTATCTTTAAAGAATGAGAACAAAATAATGTTATCTTCATATGAACCAAAACTGAGGGAATTTACCACTGTTAGGCTTTTACTAAAGGAAATGAAAGGAAAATGATCCCCAAAAGTAATTCTAATATGCAAGAAGAAATGATGACAAAAGAGTTGGCAAACATGTAGGCAAATCTAAGTAAGAATTGTCTGTATAAAATAGTATCAATAGTAATAATAATGTCTACTTTGAGGACAAAAAAGAGCAGAACTCAAATACTGGATATCAGTTGTATGCAAGTTGGAAGGCATGATTGGAGTTAATATGCTTTAACCTCCTTGCATTATTCAGGAGGATAAGATAATTATTAACTTTAGACTTTTTTAAATTCGCAAGGCAAAATTTCCAGGGTAATTACTCAAAGAATAAGAAAGGAGTATGAAACTACCAAATATGTACAGGAAAATAAGTGGAATAAAAGAGAGAAAATTGTCATTTTTTTTCCTTTTTTATATTAAGTTTAACTCCTTCCTTCCTTCCTCCCTTCCTTTGCCTTCCTTTTCTCTCTCTCCCTTCCTTCCTTCCCTCCTTCCCTTCCTTCCTTCCCTCCTTCCCTCCTTCCTTCCTTCCCTTCCTTCCTTCCCTCCCTTCCTTCCTTCCTTCCTTCCCTCCCTCCCTCCCTCCCTCCCTC
>NW_012099098.1:2762206-2787838 GCF_000951045.1 Mandrillus leucophaeus
TCAATCCTCATAAATGCTATTTACATTTTTATCGCCTTCTCAAAGCCTCAAGCATCCCCCTTATCCTTTACTGTTGACCTGGCCACCTATTCCTATATTCAGAAAATTTTTCCTTCCTTCCTCCCTCCCTCCCTTCCTTCCTTCCTTCCTTCCTTCCTTCCTTCCTTCCTTCCTTCCTTCCTTCCTTCTTTCCTTCCCTCCTTCCTCTCTCTCTGTTTCTCTCTCTTTCTCCCCTTCCTTCCTTCCTTTTCTCTTTTCTTTTCTATTCTTTTCTTTTTTTTCCTCTGTCACCCAGGCTGGAGTACAGTAACACAATCATAGCTCTTTATTAACTTGAACTCATGTGTTCAGGGAATTTTCCTGCCTTAGCCTCCTGAGTAGCTAGGACTACAAGTGCATGCCACCAAACCCAGCTAATTTTTAAAATTTTTGTAGAGACAGGGTGTCCCTGTGTTGTCCAGGCTGGTCTCCAACTCCTGACCTCAAGAGATCCCCCCAGCTTAGGCTACCAAAGAGCAGGGATTACAGGTGTAAACCACCACATGCCCCCAGCCACTATCAATTTTTTAAAAAGTAAAAGGAGTAACAAAAACTATAAAAAAGATGGGTGAATCAAAAAGAAGGCACAAAGTTGTATGGCAAATGCAAGTCCACATGTATCACTAGTTTTTGGGGAATGTAGATGTGCTACTAAACTCCTTAGTTAAAAAAAAAAGAGGATTATCATATGTAAGATGTAATTTAAAAATTCAGTATAGATTGCCTACAAGAGCCACTCCTAAAATGCAAGGACACTGAAAAGCTGAAAATAAAGATATTCAAAGGGGTATGTCAGAAAAATACCAATCAAAATAAGAGTGGCTTTGTTAGTATCAAAAAATAGTCATTAAGGTCAATATTAGTATAAGAGATGAATAAAGTTCCTAATAATGATAAAAGTTCTAGCGCATGTGGAAGATATAACAATTCAACTAATAAAGTAGCCTCAAAATATACAAAGCTAGAAGGGATAGAAGCACAGAGAAAAATTGATAAATCTATAATTATTATGGAAGAGTTCAACATATCTCCTCTAACTATTGATATTTCAAAGTAAAAATTAAGAAAGATATAGAAGGTTAAAACTACTTAATTAACAAACTTGAACAAATGGACATAAATCCTAAATCCAACAATTAGAGAATACAAATGTATTCATAAACACATAGGGAATTTATAAAAAGTGACTGCATATTGTGGTCAGAGAACATAATGTAATTCTTAGCAGGGCATGGTGGCTCACATCTGTAATCCCAGCACTTTGGGAGGCAGAGGTGAGTAGATCACGAGGACAGGAGTTCGAGACCAGCCTGGCCAACATGATAAACCCCGTCTCTACTAAAACAACAACAACAACAACAAAAATATAATGTAATTCTGATCAAATTATAATAACTAGTATACAGATCATGTTTCTGTGACTCACAATGCAACTAAGTTAAAAGTTAAAGACAAAGCAATAAAAAAATTCCCATATGTTTATAAATACGAAAAACATTACATTGAAATTTTTTTTTTTTTTTGAAACCAAGTTTTGTTTTTGTTGCCCAGGTAATCCACCCGCCTTGGCCTCCCAAAGTGCTGGGATTACAGGCATGAGCCATCGCGCCCGGTCCACGCTGAAAATTTAAAAGATACTTAGAACTGAATGGAAATATTACATATCAGGCCAGGCAGGGTGGCTCACATCTGTAATCCCAGCACTTTGGGAGGCCGAGGCAGGCAGATCACTTGAAGTCAGGAGTTCGAGACCAGCCTGGCCAGCACGGTGAAACCCCATCTCTACTAAAAATACAAAAAAATTAGCTGGGTGTGGTGGCACATGCCTGTAGTGCCAGCTACTTGGGAGGCTGAGGCAGGAGAATGGCTTGAACTCGGGAGACGGAGGTTGCAGTGAGCCGAGATCACCCCACTGCACTCCAGCCTGGGTGACAGAGCAAGATTCCATCTCAAAAAAAAAAAAAAAAAAAAAAATTACATATCAAAACTTATGTAATGATGCAAAGCAGTAATTTGTGGAAAATTTAGAGCTTTAAATGCTTTTTTAAAAAGGCTAACAACTAATGAGCTAAAGCATACAACTTAAGACATTAGAAAAAGAACAACAGAGCTCAAAGACAGTAGAAGAAAGGATACAATAAACCAATTAAATAGAAAAATAAAGACAAAATAGAGCAAATCAACAAAGTGAAAAATTGAAAATCTTTGAAAGACTAACAAAATAGATAAACATTTGGCAATAGTTATAAAGAATAAAAAGATACATGACATAAATAAGTATCATTAAGAATGGGAAAGGAAATATTGCTACAGATGGAGCAGAGATTAAAAAGATAAGAGAATATTCTGAGCAGCTTTGTATTAATACCTTTAAAAACAGGCAAAATGGACAAATTCTTTCAAACACAAAACCTACTAAAACCGACTCAAGAAGAAATAAAAATCCTGGATAGTTTCATAGCCATTAAACATAATTAGGTTGTAGTTAAAATATTTTTACATAGAAAACACCAAGCACTGGTCAGGCATGGTGGCTCACACCTGTAATCCCAGCATTTTGGGAAGCTGAGGCAGATGGATCACTTGAGGCCAGGAGTTCCAGATCAGCCTGGCTAACATGGGGAAACCCCATCTTTGCTAAAAATACAAAAATTAGCCAGGTGTGGTGATGCAGACCTGTGGTCCCAGCTACTCGGGAGGCTGAGGCAGGAAAATCGCTTGAACCTGGCAGATGGAGGTTGCAGTGAGCTGAGATCGCCCCTCTGCACTCCAGCCTGGGTGACAGAATGAGATTCTGTTTCACACACATAAACACACACACACACACACACACACACACACACACACACACACGATTTAAAAACAAAACAAAACACGAAGCCCAAATGATTTTAAACATTCAATGATTAGATATTACAATTTTATATAGACTCTTCTAGAGAAAAAAAATGAGGGAACACTCATCAGCTTACTTTGTGAAACAAATATAATCTTATCACCCAAACCAGGACAACCTCATGCATGTACCTAGGTGCAAAGATCACGAAATAATAGTAAAAAACTGAATACAACAAAACACTTTAAAATGCATGGCCAAACTGGGTTAATACCATGGATGCAAGGGTGGTTAAACATTAATACATATTATATATCAACATCATATTAATATCAGAAATGTAGCTTATATATTACTTATATAAAACATTATATTACACATTAGAATATCATATATGTCATATAATACCATTTTTATGTGTATGAAATGTGTAAATATATGCAGTGACAGTGGGTTGAAGGAGAAAATCTGTGCAAAAATGCATTTAATAAAAAGCAATACCCTTTCATGATTAAAATTTTTATCTCACTAGGTATACAAGGGAATTTTTTTAAGTGGCAAAATTTAGCAAAATCACACCCAGCAGTAAAAAGTAAAAAACATTCTCCTTAATAGAACAAGGCAAGGATCCCAACTGATAGCTACCTAATCAACATTTTATTGGAAGTTCTAGCCAAGGTGTTTAAAACAAAAGAAAGAAAGAAAAGGTATAATGATTAGAAACAAACAAAACTATCATTACTTCCAGATTATATTATTATCTACGTAGAAAAATCCAAAGTAATCTACTGAGAGTTATTAGAATTAATGAAAAAGTTAATCGAGGTGGCAGGATATAAGACCAATATTCTAAACTAAATTGCTTTTCTCCACACTTGTTTATAAAAGTAAACAATTCAGGAAAAGACAATATTTAAAATAGCAACAGACAGAAAGGAATCTAAAAATAAATCTAATAAAAGTTATGTAAGACCTGATACAGGAAAATGACACAACTTTATTTTACAAAATTAAAGAGCTGGGCATGGTGGTTCACGACTATAATCCCAGCACTTTGGGAGGCCGAGGCATGTGGATCACTTGAGGCCAGGAGTTTGAGACCAGCCTGACCAACATGGTGAAACCTCATCTCTACTAAAAATACAAAATTAGCCGGGTGTGGTGGCTCACACCTGTAATCCCAGTTACTTGGGAGGCTGAGGCAGGAGAATCGCTTGAAGCCATGAGGCGGAGGTTGCAGTGAGCTTAGATTGCACCACTGCACTCCAACCTGGGCAACAAGAGCGAAACTCCATCCAAAAAAAAAAGAAAAAAAAAAAAAGAAGACCTAAACAACAGGGAGATTTATTCTTTTCAAGGGGGGAAAGACTAAAATTGTCCATAATTTTATCAATTCTCCTTATATTGATCAAAAGAGCGATTACAATTTCAATCAAAATCCAAATCGAATTTTTCAAGGTACTTTACAAATTTTCTAAAACCTATTCGGAAGAGAAAAAGCTCAAGAGTAGTTGTACACTCCTGAAGAAGAAATGGTGGAAGAACCGGTTCTAAGTGCAATAGAGACATTATAAAATATTAGTAGTTAAGATTATGTGGGACTGGCACAGGAATAGGCCAACAGAACAATGTAACAGTAATAAACATACTGATGGGAACCTGACATATGACAGGACTGGTATTTCAGATTGCCAGGAAAGTCTAGACTATTCAATGCAGGGTGCTGGGATCATTTGTTATATCCACATGGAAAAATAGGACATTGGATCCTTCCTTCATCTCTACCCAAAAAATAAATTCTCGTGAGCCGAGATCGTGCCCCTGCACTCCAGTCTGGGTGGCAGAGAGAAACTCCATCTCAAAAACAAAAACAAATACAACAACAAAAACAAACAGAATGTCATTAATATATAGCTTAGTGAACGGTGGCAATGTGAATGCAGCAATGTGGGTGAAAGCTAGAAACGATCTTGAGGGAAAAAAGAAATTAGCAGAAGACTGCACATATATGATATCACTCATATGAAGCTCAAAAACAAGCAAAACTGAACAATATATAATTAGGGGATCAGAAGTTATTTTTTAAAAAGCAAGGCAACTGGCCAGGCACGGTGACTCACACCTGTAATCCCAGCACTTTGGGAGGCTGAGATGGGAGGGTCGCTGGAGCCCAGAAGTTAAAGACCAGCCTGGGCAATATGGGGAGACCCCATCTCCACAGAAAAATAAAAATAAAAAATTAGCTGGGTGCAGGGGTGTGCACCTGTAGTCCCAGCTACTTGGGAAGCTCAGGTGAGAGAATAATGTGAGCCCAGAAGTTCAAGGCTGCAGTGAGCTGTACTTCAGCCTAAGGGACAGAGTGAGATTCTGTCTCAAAATAATAATAATAATAATAATTAGAAATAAATAAATAAAAACAACCCACTGATAAACATACAACGTAATATAGTGATTATCTTCAGGGGTGCGATAGGAAGATGGAATGGAGCGGAATACACAGGAAGGCTTAGTGGTTTTGACAATATTCTAGTTCTTATGGTTGGCATTGGCATAGGTATTCATTTTATTATGCTTAATAACTTACGTCAATTGTATATTTTCTTTGTGTATGTATCAAATATAACACAGTGAAAATAAACTCCAGTATTGTGCTGCTTTTATTTTATTTTATTTTATTTTATTTTTTCAGACGCAGTCTCACTCTGTCCGCCAGGCTGGAGTGCAGTGGCGCGATCTCGGCTCACTGCAACCTCTGCCTCCCGGGTTCACGCCATTCTCCTGCCTCAGCCTCTTGAGTAGCTGGGACTATAGGCACCCGCCACTGCGCCCGGCTAATTTTTTGTATTTTTAGTAGAGACAGGGTTTCACCGTGGTCTCGATCTCCTGACCTTGTAATCCACCCGCCTCGGCCTCCCAAAGTGCTGGGATTACAGATGTGAGCCACCGCACCCGGCCTTGCATTTTTTTTTTTTTTTAAGAAAGATAAGAAACAAACAAAAAGGCAAAGGAAGATTGTTAAATAAAGGGCTGTACAAAGACAAAGATAGAGTAGATTAAGGTCAACAAAAAATAATGTAGGAGTATCAACAATATTATCAAAGTGGAATTCAAGGCCAAAAGCATTCAACAGAACAAAGAGGGACAATACTTAATGAAGAAAGATACATCCTTCTCCAAGGATATAAAACAAGAATAAACTTTGTTGTATCAAACAATACAGCAGCTACATATATATCAGCAGCTACACACACAAATATATACATATACACACATATATGTATATATATGTATATGTGTATATATACACACATATGTGTGTGTGTGTATATATATATACACCTACCTTCTACCTTCTCCAGTGATTTGGAAAGAGGCCAAGGAGTATGGCCACGCTCCCTAGTGGTCCCAGTCTAGCCTTGTCCAGCCTCCCAATCCCAGCTCCTACATCCATTCCTATACCTAGCCTCCCCATGGGATGATCCCTGCTCCTTCCTGCTTCTCCTGACCTGCTGCATTAGCTCATGCTGCTAGTAAAGACATACCAGAGACTGGGTAATCTATAAAGAAAAAGAGGTTTAATGGACTCACAGTTCCATATGGCTGGGAAGGCCTCACAATCATGGCGGAGGGTGAAGGAGCAAGGGCAAGTCTTACATGGCAGTGGGCAAGAGAACATGTGTAGGGAAACTGCCTTTTATAAAACCATCAGATCTCATGAGACTTAATCACTATCACAAGAACAGCACCAGAAACCACGCCCCACCCCGCTACGATTCAATCAGCTCCCACTGGGTCCCTCCCGTGACATGTGGAGATTAAGGGAGCTACAATTCAAGATGAGATTTGGGTGGGGACACAGCCATACCATATCACCTGCCTACTGTTGGCCAATTTTTTTTTTTTTTTTTTTTTGAGATGGGGTCTTTCTCTGTCACCTAGGTTGAAGTGCAGTGGCATGATCTCTGTTCATTGCAACCTCCACCTCCCAGGCTCAAGTGATCTTCCTGCCTCATCCTCCAGAGTAGCTGGGACCGCAGGTGCATGCCACTACACCTTGCTAATTTTTTGCATTTTTGGTAAAGATGGGGTTTTTCCATGTTGCCCAGGTTGGTCTCGAACTCCTGAGCTCAGACGATCCACCTGTCTCAGCCTCCCGAAGTGCTGGGATTACAGGCATGAGCCACCATGCCCATCTGTTCACCAACTTTCTAGGCTCCTACACTACCCAATGCCCTCTCCTGAAGGGCCTTTATTCTGTAAAAAGTGAACCCATTCTCTTTCTTTCCCTTCCAGCTCTGTAAAGCATTTCCTATCTGTGCTTGGTCATGTGACCTTAGCAAGCTGCTGACCAGTCTGAGCTCTGCTCTTCCTCTCTGAGCAGCACAAGGCAAGGATGTAAGGAGCCCAGACTGTTCCTGTGTAGGGCTGGGATGGGCCAAGAGAAGGAACGTTGCTCTCCGGCCCTCAGTTTCCCTCTTTCCCTGTTCCTCTTGTCTTGTCATGTCTGAACCAACCTGCTGGCTGGTGCCCAGGGAGCAGCTTAGGAGGGGCCACACCTCCCAGCCCTGCCTCTGCATCCTCACTGTAAAGAGGCCTTTGCCCCTGTCCCTCAGGCCACTCCAAGGCACTCCTGGGCTTGGAGCCTGCGTTGGTGAAGGCTGCCCCACCCCACAGAATGGCATAGTTGCAGAAAATTGGGGCTTTTCCTGTCTGGGTCTGTCCTGGCTTTTCTTCTAGGCAGAGTTGCTTATTTACGCTGGTAACCTGCTCTCAGGAACTGCTGTCCACCAGCTCTGTGACCTTGAACAAGCCCTTTCACCCCTCAGAGCTTTGGTGTCTTCATCTATGGAATAGGGATAATAATAACACCCTGAGTGAGAATTAAATGAGATAATGCCTGGGCCAGGTGCTGTGGCTTATGCCTGTAATCCCAACAGTTTGGGAGGCCGAGGTGTGGGGATTACTTGAGGTCAGGAGTTTGAGACCAGCCTGGCCAACGTGGCGAAACTGCCGTCTCTACCAAAAAGTATCAAAATTAGCCGGTGTGATGGCGCATGCCTGTAATCCCAGCTACTTGGGAGGCTGAGGCAGGAGAATCACTTGAACATGGGAGGCGGAGGCTGCAGTGAGCCGAGATCGCACCATTGCACTCCAGCCTGGGTGACAGAGCAAGACTCCATCTAAAAAAAAAGAAAACAAAAAAAGAGATAATGTCTGAAGCACTGACCCATCGTGGTAAGTACTCAAAGCCCAGCAGCTATCGTCATTGTGTTCATCTTCGTTATTACCACTATTAACTGGGTGTTGGCCGGGCATTTTATAAGCAAAAAGATCAAATGCAATAAGTTGCCTTCTTACAGAATTGCAGCTTCACTTCATTTTTGCAGAGCATGATTGCAGTTTTCTTCCCTTGTCACAATCATTCTGTTTGTGGACATTTTTGTGATGGGTATAAACTGATTATTTGCTTATAAGTAACTCAGCACCAATAATTCACTTTTTCAATTGAACTCTGTAGCATGTGAAGTACCCCGCTGCCTGTCCCTGAGGCACAGACTCAAGTTCCAGCTGTGGGTAAATCAGAGTTGTCCCTGCTCTGTGTGTGTGAGGGGAGCCAGCGGAGACCCCATACCAGGCAGGTGCTGGTGGACCACGAGACCTGTGATGGCAGGAACCTCTCTTGCAGCGATGATATATGTTGTCCGTTGTGTATTTTGCATCAAAAATCATCATTTTCATTTGTTCCCAGGAAATCTCTTGACAATATCCTGTTGGATGCAATTTGCGGAAAAAATGTCGCCAAAGCAATGCCTCCTCTTAAATACCAGCTCAAAATCCGTGCACAGGTGAGGTGTAGAGTTTTCGCAAACCATGTTTGTGTAAGTGAGGCAGAGTGATGTTGTGAAATGTGAAGGAGAAAGTGCAAAGACAGTTACTGTGTGCTGTTGAGAATCATTTTAGCTACTACTTTTTTTTTGAGCACTGATTTTTATACCAGAAACTTAAAAGTATCTCATTTATTCACCCCAAAACTCTGTGAGATGGTGTGGGGTTTAAACAGGACTCTTTGGTGACAAGCGACAGAGACTCAAACTAGCTTAAGCAATTAGTGCTTTATTGGCCATTTGTTAGCCCTTTAATGCCTTCCTAAACTGAAGCCTTGGGGCCGCCCCTCTCTCTGACTCTTTTCCTTCTGCCTGTGAATTGGCCGTGAGCTCTAGGGCTCCCCCGCGTGGCGAGGAACATGGCTGAGCGCATCCCTGCACTGTCATCCAAGAAGGGGCCCCGACCTCGGCTTTGGACGGGTCACAGGGAATGAGGTGCTCTGGCCACCAGGCTCAGAGCTGGCTGACTGGCAGGCACAAGCTCCCACTGCCTAGGCCTCGATGCCGCCTCTGGCGCGGTCCGTGCGGTCCCGGGAAGCCCAGGTGTCTGTTCCCTTGACAGCTGCCCATCAGCCTCAGAGATGGGGCAGGGAAGGCTGGTGCGACAGGAAGCACAGCTGGCAGAAGCTTCCCTGGCCTAAAGGAGGTGTCCACCTGCTCTGGAAGTATCCACAGGGGACGGCTCATTCCCTGGATGGATGAGCCTTGCTGTGGTCGGGGACCCCCTCATGTGCCCCGAAGCGGTCCTGGGGAAGGGGAAGCTGGTCTGGGGCCTGGGGAGGGCCTAAGCCTGTTGCCTTTGCTCGAGGGAAAAGGGGCTGGCTGGGCTGGGGCTGCGGGTGGGGGTAGGAGGTGGCAGCTCAGGGGATGGGGTGGGAGGTGGGCGGTGGCTGCTCAGCTGTCCCCTACTTCCTGCTCATGGCCCTCCCTCTGGGCTCGGGGAGCGCAGTAGGCGGGGGCCAGGGTGCTCCGGGTAAAGCAGCGCCCCCCAGGCTTTTAGCCTTCCTGATCCTCACCATCCCCAGCAATGAAGCCGGTGGCAACCGTCCCCGCCGCACAGGTCGGCGTGAGGAGCCCGTGGGTCGGGCATAACAAGGCTCCGAAGCGGTTGCTATCGTTTTTGGTTTTTCCCTGCCCATCTCCCTCTGTTTTCCTCCAGGACGTTTGTCCCTGCACTGCCCCAGCCCTGGTTCAGACCCCAGCCTGCCGCGTCCCAGCTGTGTGGCCTCAGGCAGGCTCCCTAACATCTCTGAGCCCGCTCTCCTGTCCTGTGAAATGGGAATGCGCACTTCCATCCACTCAGGGTTGCGTGAGGAATCCACGGCGTCCTCGGTGAGCAGCACCCACGCAGTGCAAGGCTCACAGAAGCCTCCGCGGAGGCGGCGTCCTCGCTCCCGCCTTCTTTGGCCACGATTAGGAGCCCTCCGCAGTCCCCGCCGCCCCTCAGCGCTCCGCCGGCCACGTGGGTTACACCTGAGTGACTCCCGATCGCCACCTCGTGGCCTGACGGGTGACTGCAGGTTTGTAGCGAAATTCAAACGCTCTTCTGGTCTGTTCTGGGGATTTAACAGCAAAGCGCCCCAAGATTTGATACGGGGACGGGGGTTGGGGGCGAGGAGTGAAAGCGGAATGCTCCCCCACAGCAAGCCACCTGCACGTTCGATGCAGAGGGAAGATGCACCAGGGGCCGCTTGCCCCTGGGCCCGTTCCCACGGGATTCTGTGCTCCTTTTATTCCCTGCTAAATCAAAGAGCAGGATGTGACGTGTTAAGTGTCTCTTGCTGCCAAGGACCTGACTGACCCTGGCATGCCCAGCGTGGTAATGCGGGGGCTCTCACCTTCTGCCGCCTCCAGCCTTCAGACTCTGAATACAAGTTGCCTGTGCCCTTGTATTCATTTTAGCTACTACTGCCCCAGACTGCTGCAGCTCCCGCCTCTGAGCCTGTGCTCCACCTGCCCGCCTCCTCTCACCCCACGCATGCTGACTCATCTTTGCAGGCTCAGCCCGAACGTCCCTCCTTTAGGAGGCTTTCTCTGCTTTCCCAAGCACAGCCATCAGCCTGTCACTCGTTGAGTCCCTGTAAGTCTTTCTCCTAACTCCTTCTTAGGCTCCGCCCAGGTGGGCTGGGTCTGGGGAGGGTCTGCCAAGCCAGGGCTGAAGGGCAAAGTGAGAAGCAGCCCAGGGCAGGTCTCCCTTCTCCTGTTAGGCTGCAGGAGTTGCTCTGAAGTCAAAGCCATGAACAGAGTCCCCGTGTCCATCAATGCCTGGGGTCAAGGTGTGCCTGGCATAGAGTCAGGGGACACTCATGCCAAAGGGGGCTTCTGGGGCAGACCAGTGGCAGTTGGAGGACAGGGAATCCTGGAGGAATGGGGGTTGGAGGGCAGTGTCCTCGTCTTCCAAATGGACATAATTTGCCCCCAGGGCTGCAAGGTGTCAGTGAGGCAGGACACAGGAGGCTCAGCCAGTGTCAGGTGCATGGGAGTGCTTCCCGAGTGCTCCCTTCCCTGCTGATGAGGAAGCAAGAGGAACCAGTAGCCTTCTCCCAACGCTCTGCCTCTCCACCAGCTGACCACCCTGCAGGCCAGGCATTGACCTGCCACTGCACTGCCTGTATCTGGGGTGCCACTCACATGGCGCTAGGGATTGCATGGCCCTATGCGGTAGCCCTTCTCCTGACTGTTCCCCGCATGCCCATCTGTCCAGGCTGATTGTCAATCTGTACAGCTGCTGCACATACCTCACCTTCTCCAGTCTGGGATGCACGACAGGGGCTGGCAGCAGTGAGGGGTTCCAGAGGCAGGACTGGGGGCTCTCAGAGTCATTGAAGATAAGTTTTGTAGGGTACCTCAGAGTCATGTTCCTTGCCTGGGATCTCTCCTTTCTCAACTCCACAGGATCCATGGCCTAAACCTCCAACCCCAAATTCCTGGGAGGAATCATTCCGGAACAAGTTACTCTCCAAGCCTCAGTTTTCTTATCTGTACAATGGGCTAGGAGCTGTTCTGAGTTGTTGAGGGCCAGTGGGCCAAAGTCTGAGGCTGGCAGGGGCAGGCATTCCACTAGTGTCCGTCCTGTTTAACATTGGCCCCTGGGTTGGGCACAGTGGCTCTCTCCTATAATCCCAGTGCTTTGGGAAGCCAAGGCAAGAAAGTTGCTTGAGACAAGGAGTTCAGGACCAGCGTAGGCAACATAGACTTCATGTCCACAGAAAAACTTAAAAAATTAACTGGGCATGGTGATGTGTGCCTGTAGCTCCAGCTACTCAGGAGGCTTGAGTTGGAGGATTGCTTGAGCCCAGGAGTCTGAAGTTTAGAGTGAGCTATGATTGTACCACCTCACTCCAGCCTGGGTGACAGAGTCAAAATTAAAAATCTGCTCCCAGAAAGGGGGTTCAGAGGGTGACCGCTTATTCCCCGGGACTCAGCATACATTTTCTCTACCAATCCATGCCTTTACCTTCTGGACTAGGGGATAGAAGACAGGCAGGTGACAAGGGAGAGACGGATTAGCACAGCTCCTCCCCTTCACCCCTCACCCCACATTTTTCAGTGACAGGATTTTAAATGGTTGCTATAGGCAAGAGAGCTGTCAGCCCATTATGGGCGAGGGTGGAGCTTAGAGGGCTCCTCACATGGGCCCGGCCTGTGGCTTGGACAGGAAGCCTCATTAATCCTGCCTTTGTACTGTGCAGTCTGGGCTGAGCGACTTGATTTCTCTGAGCCTCAGTGAAGCACTCTGAAGGTAGGAGTTTCCATGTTCCGGGGGCCCTGGGCCTGACCTGGAGGACCGGATCGCGGGGCCACAGAGTCTGGCCTTGGGGAGGCAGCTGGGATGGTGGTCAGGCCATGGGTTTGCAGCTGCACCTGGGTTCGAACCCTGGTTCTGCTGTCCCTTGCTAGCTTTGCTGCACTGGGCTGGTCGCTTTCACCTTCCGAGCCTCAGTTTTCTCGGAAACAGGGGGACCTGCCTCTTGGGGTTGTCGGGGTATAGATGGGGACATGAACCAGAGGTCCTCCACGTCGTTAGACTCTGGAGGCGGCTGGAACCGCCCAGGGCGGGCTGTGAATGGCGAGCCCAGAAGAGGGTGCAGGGCAGGGCCTGCCCCTAAGGGTCACTGGTGCCCACGGGCATCCAGAGGGATGAGAGGTGGCCTTTGGGTGGTCTGCGCCACAGGTGTGGGGAGAAGAGGCCGGGGAGCAACCAGAGGGCTGGTGGAAGGGAGAGAACACTGGGGCGTCAGGTCTGTGGGCAGGAGGCCCAGAGGCCTCTCAGATGCAGACATGCAAAGATAGGCAATGACGCCCCGTGTGGGATGCAAACATCCCCACCAGCAGACCGCCACACCAGGGACGCGCATCTCCAGGTGCAGAGACACGCGGCCTCGCCAGGAGACACAGCCATGCACGATGGCCTGTCACCTGCAGACCTCCAGCTTCATGCAGGACATATCCAGGCAAACCGGTCCACAGAGCTATTCCATAGACACACACACGTCCACACGTGCACACACACCCTGATAATTTCAAGGAACGCACCTTGAAAACCAAATCCCCTCGAGTCTCTGCCATCACCACCACACTCCCCATCCCTGCCGCCATCTCTGGAGACCCCACATCCCATCCCAAGTCCTCATGATTCCTCAGGGTTTGGCTTCAGCTTCTTCCTTCTCCCATGCCTTACTCCTCTGGGGAGCTCATCCATCTCATGCCTCAGTGGCCAGCCACCTGGTTGAAGACCTGGGTGCTCAGCATCCCGTCCGGTCACTTTGAGGCCCAGCCCTGGCCCAGGATATCTCCACTTGGATGCCTGGGAGATCCCCAGCTCACATGCCCAGACCACACATCTCCCCACTCCCTGTGCCTGCTGTGCCCCCATCTCCGTGATCCAGGGACCTAGATGTCACCTGGACTCCTCCCTCACCAATATCTATGGAATCTGCCCCCTCTTTTCTCCCCACTGTTGCCACGCTAGTCAAAGCCATCATCACTTCTCACCTGGTGACCCAACTGACCTCCCAGCTTCTATCCAGTCACCCTGATCTAATCGGATCTGTTCTCTACTTAGCAGCAAGGCCCTGAATGGTCTGGCCCTGCCCTCAAACTTTGTTGTTCTTGCAGTTTAGGAGATTCACAAGATTTTGCCTGCCTCTAAGGTTTTGGACAAGCCTGGAATGTTCTCAGACACCCCTTCTCACTCCCAGTCCCCCCAATGCCAGGTAACTTCAGATCTCAGCTTAATATGTAGCTTCTTCCAGGAAGCTTTCCATGATTCTCCAACCTCCAGACGAGGCTGGGTACCTGAGTAACAGGGCTTCTTTGTACCTCAAGTGAACTCACATCACACTGTTGATCTCCTTGAAGCAGGGATAGCCAATCCCCAGTTCTCAGCTTGGTGGCTGGCACTTAAGGGGCCTTCATAAACACTGGTTGATTGAATGAATGAAAGTGTTGGAGAATGGGGTAGAGTGAAATGGAGATGGGGCGAATGCATTTCTTTTAAGGTTGGAGATGGCTCGGGGTTGCGATGAGACAAGGGTGGAATAGAAGAGAATCACGGGAGGGTTGGGCAAGACCAGGGACCTCAAGGCCTCCCACCTCCTGACCTGCTGTCCCTGGTGGCCATCAACAAATCTGCTAATGTCGCATGCAGGACCGGCCCAGGCCCAGGACAGCCCCTTCCTCCACCCAGGCCCTGCCCACCAAGGAGAAGCACCACAGGCGTGTACAGGTTGGTTTATTTACAAATATACTGATGTCTCATTTTTTTGTTGTTTCCATTTCTGCTGTTGTGGGAAGAGGTGGAAGGTGAGAGTGGAGGGCAGGGTGGGGGGTGGCGGTGTGGTAAACGCTAATAAATAATTTAACAATGACAAGTTATTAAATAAAATGTGTCTGGGGATGGCGGGTGGGCAGTGAGAGTCTGTCTGTACAAGGAAAACAGGAATGGCCGGTGGCCCATCCCCACACCTGGCTGGGCTGGGCTCCCATGCGACCCGCAGGTGGGGTCGGGGGATCTAGCAAAGAGGCTCATTGGCAATGGCGCCTTCCAAGGGCCAAATGTCGGAGTGGTCTTTCCTGCTCCCCCAGTCCCCAGGCCACATGTGCCTGCGTGTGGGTCCATGAGCCTCCGTGTGCATCCAGGTGTGAGTGTGTGTGTGCGAGCGTGTGCGTACGAGCGTGGAGCCCTTTCCCCACAGGCCAGACTTAGCCCTAGAGCTGCAGGCTCTCCCTCACCCTAGGTGGTGCCCAGAGCTCAAGGATGGAGCCGGGCAGGCATCAGGCAATCCTCCTTCCCGAGGCCCCCTGCATGCGACATGAAAAGGGCATTCAGATGGGGGCGGTGGGGAGGCAGCCTCTTGCTAGGAGGCTGCAGGGCTTCCCAAAGGAGAAGAGGCTTGTCCCTGTCGGGCCCTGCTCATCTGATGCAGTGCCAGGGCCTTCCCACATTCACCCACCCTCAGGAAGCCTCCAAAGATGCCCAGCCACATGCACCAACCCCCTCTCCAGGCTCTTTCCAGGCTGTGCTGGTACCTTGGTCTGACCCTTGTGAGCAGTGTCTCTGGGTGACCTCCCTGTGCATTTCCCAAGATAGCGGAGTCCCTGGGAGGCTTCACAGAGGAGGCGGATGAGGCTCTGGCTGGGGCCATGAGCCCAGCTTCTTGTCCCTCCTCTGCCCTGTGTCACCTGGGGTGATTCGTTCCTCTTTCTGCAGCTTGACTTCCCCAGCAGGGAAGTGGAACTTGGCCTTTTGCCAAGACCCCCCCACCCCCGCCCACCTCTCATTCTTTTTTGCTCTGGAGACCACACAGTTATCTGTCTCTTCCCACCCCAGCCCCCTTAGTGATGAAGGTTCCATGTCATGGCAGGGGCGAGGGGTGGTCCTGGCTACTCCCTGCCCAGCTCCCAGCCGAGGCTGCAGCTGCTCCCGTAAAGTGGGAGAAGGCTGCCCGGCCCTGCAGGCTTCTGCTGGGTGGTCCTGAACACATTGCCTCCCTTCTCTGAGAAATGGGTCCCTGCCATGTCTGGACTCTGGCTAGGCCGGACAGTCTGGCTTTCCTTCTAGGAGAGACCCCCCAAGGGCAGGCCGTGCAACTTGCTCATCTGTGTGCCACACACAGTCTGGGGCTGGGTGGGGTGGGCGCTGGTGTCTGGGAGCCTGTGGGCAGCAAGGCACAGCACAAAGGGCCCCGAGCCACCGCTGACAGGGTGCCTGCAGCACGAGGAGCTCTCTGAGGTCCCTTCTGGCTTTGTCTGTGGGTCACAAGTGTGCTGTCCCTAGACCAGCTCCTGGCATGGGGTCCCGACTGGATTTGGGGGCTTGTGAGGCCCCAGAATGGGAAGATGTGACCCCAGCGGCTGGCAAGTTTACTAAGAACAATTTGTGACCCCCTGACCTGGGTCATTCACAAACCACAGGGGACAATGGGGCACAACGTCCCTGTTCTCAGCTCAGCTCAGCTCTGTCCCTAACCTGGACCTTGGACAGGCCTCTTTCCCTCTCTTGCCTCAGGGTTTTCAGCTATAAAATAAGGGGCGGATGAGATGACCGCTTCTGATGTCCCTTCCAACTTATCGGGTCTGAGAGAGAAGGGCCGGGTCCTCTGTAGGGGTAGGGTGTCTGCCCCTGCATCTGCCCAGAATGTCCCTGGCACGATTCAGATGGTGCATGTGCAAAGGGAGAAAGAGGGGTGTCTCTCCAGAAGCCAGCGCAGCTGCTGTCCAGGGACCCATGGTGGCACGGACCCTGGGGGGCTGAGGCAGCAGAAGTACCAGGACATCAACTGAGGTCCTTGGAGAGCTGTAGAAGGGCCAGCTGGCTGCTGGGGCCCAATGGGTGGCACAAGGCCTCATGTCAGGCGAGGAGGTTGGCCCAGGACACTCTGGGGGGACTGAGTTCCCCAGCAAACAGGGGAGCAAAACCACAGAACAGGTTGAGCTTGGAGGATTCCAGAGATCCAGGCAGAGGGCCCCAAAAGTGGAAAGGGACATTCATCATCCTTACTTGCTCAAAGGTTGGACCAGGCAGACTTTAGGGTGGTGGCCTAGGGCTTGACTTCAGAGTTAAAAGGCAGGGTTGTGAGCACCTGAACAAGGGGACACAGTGGTCACCAGGGGACAGGGTGGGCTGTGGACAGGTCACCAGTGGACAGTCAGGTCCCAGCAGCCCAGCCTCCTTGCTCGGACAGGGTTAGAGTTGAGCGGGCTGGGGATGGACCTAGTGCACCTGGCTTCCAGCAGGGCGCCTGATGCCATCTTCTGCAATCGCCCTGGAGGAAGGGGGCAGGAAATGCAATTGGAATGTGTCCCCCAAAGAGGGTGGATGAATGGGCCAATGTCAAACAGGCAGAGGCCACCGCGGTCCACACACCTCAGGCGAGACACCCAATGCCAACTCCTCACTGGGCAGATGTGCTGGGAGAGAGCAGAGCAGTGGTCACAGAATCAGGGTGCAGAGCAATTCCACAGGCTGGAATCAATCGAGTAAGAGGGAATGGAAGAGGAAGGAGGTCACAGTGCCTCCCTCAGACTAAACAGTGTCCCCATCCTGCATATACACAGAGAAGAGACGTGGCTTAGCTGTCCCTTGTGCGTGGGGCCCGGGGATTTAGTTACAGCAGGGCAGCGTGGATCTCTTAAGGTCATGTGGCCAAATCACTGTGTTTTGAGTCACATTAACAGAGGCAGGGTGCCACAGCAGGGGAGGTGATGTGCCTGCTCACTTCTGGCCGGCTGACATCAGTGAGAAGGTGAAGTGATACCTGCTCCACATCTTTAGAGGGACAGCTAGAGGCCCGCAGGGGGACAGTATTAAGAGGGAGAGCCAGGGAAGCCTGGCTCTGGGATGCAGGACGGCACAGCTGCCTTGGGCTTGTTGACCTAGTGAGCTCCTTGTCCCTGGAGGTATGTAAGGGGAGGCAGCGGTGGCTGGGGAGAGGACCACATTGCAGATGGGGTGCCCAGCAAGTGCTTTTTGAAGTCCCTGACCACAAGGAGGCTCTGCTGTCTGGCCTGATGCTACCTGGTTCTGGGGGCTCCATCTGCCTCTAGAGTTGGCGGGGCCTGGGGCTGCCCTCCCTGCCCCCCATCTGGGCCCAGGCTGGGATACAACTGGGTCCAGTGCTTCAAGCTCGCCTCTTCCTTTCCCTTTTCTTCCTCTCCAATCGCTCTTACGAAGTGGGGGGGTCCCCTGCCCCTATCTGGCCTCCTTGTCCCTTTCTGACAAGGCAAGGCAGACCCGCTGAGCATCCCTGTCCCTTCTGGTGTCCCCACACAGCTACGTTTGTGTTTTCCTGGGTTTATCTGCGAGTTTGCATGTGTCTGCACGTGGCTCTGTCCCTTTGTGCCTGCCCAGGCTCAGGCCCCGAGCCCGCCCCCTGACAGTGCCTCCCCCTCAGGCCCCTCCCCACTGCTGCTCCAGATTCAGGCTTGGGGGATGCGGTACCAGGCAGTGGACCTGCCCCCAGAGGCCACCCCTGCCCTTGCTGGGGCACAGGTACACACGCTTCTCAGGTCACTGCCTCATGACGCCATTGTCCTGGGGCTCGCATGGAGGGCCATGGACACAGAGAGGACATTTAAAAAAATAGAGAGAATTTAAGCTTCCCAAAAAAGAGATGGGGAGGAGGTGATGGAGGCCAAGGTGGGGCTGGGAGGCGAGTGGCCGTCGAGAGCTCTGGGTCCCTGGGGATGACAAGGTCTCTGTGGGCAGGACACAGCCCCTGCCCAGGCTGTGCCCATCTACCGATCTGGCTGTACCCAACGGGCAGTGGTCAGGCCCTGCCGGCCGAGGGGAGGGCACCATATGGCTGTCTGTCGTCTGTGCGGAGAGCAGGGCGGGGGTGGCCAGGCTGGTGGTCCCCCCCAGGCCCCTGCCCAAGCGTCCGTGCGCCCAGCTGGCCCTCAGGAGGCGAAGTAGGAACTCTGCATGGAGTAGAGCCGGTCGATGGGGTTCCCCACGCGGGCCTGCAGGGAGCCCACATCTGAGGAGCCGAGGAAGCAGTCGCTGAGGCTGGTTAAGGAGGTATCGCTGTCGATGTCGTGGAAGATGGAGTCGTTCCCTGTGGGGGGCAGAAGGGGTGTCAGGACTGGGGTGCAGGCTGGGGCTCCTGGGGGCCCTGTTTGCCCTGTAGGCTGTGTGACTGGAGGCTAGGGAGAGGCAGGATGGCCTGCTGGCTAGTGCAGGCCAAGAGGGGCCGGGGCCCTTCCTGTCAGCAGGAGGCAGGAGGGCTGTGCTGGCCATGCTGCCTGAGCCCTGGGGCAGCAGGTGGCTGTTATGTCCCCAGGTCTGCCTGGCCTGGCAGAGGGCAGGGGCTGTGCTGGGGTGGGCGGGCGGAGGTAGGGCGGCTTACCATAGGGGTTCATGTGGTCACCTGGCATTTGGGGCGGCGTGAGGCCCTGCTGGAAAGGGTCGCTGCTACCGTAGGGGCTCTGCTCCATGGCCACGATCTGCTGCTGCGGTGGGGCCAGCGGCGTGTAGGAGGCCATCATGCCCTCCATGCGGCTGGACAGGACCTCTGGGGGCACAGTGAGCCTTCACCCACTGGCCTGGCCCACGCCCTCCCAGCTACACCCCATGGCCCGGCTTCACCGGCAGCCTCCCCAGTCTGACCCCCTTCTGACTGCCCAGGCACCCCACTCTGGCTGAAGCTGTCCGGACACTGACTCCCCATCCCCTTCCCCAGGTGCACATTCCAGCTCCTCCTCCAGACACAGTTCACCAAAAGCCAGAGGCCTCCCCTCCCCGCCTTCCTTCCTCCCACCACTTCGCCCCTCCAGGGGATCCAGGGAGGAGGCAGACCGCACACAGGCAATAGTGATTCTGCCCTGCATCTGGGAGCACCAAGGTCCCAGACCCAGGCCAAAGAGGCCCTGGGAAGACTTCCTGGAGGAAAGGGCCCTCACCCTGATGTGACTTAAAGAACTAGCAGGGGCTCGACAGGCCGGAGCAGGGGAGGCAAGCCAGGCTGAGGGGCGGCAAACGCATGGACGAGACAGATCGCCGGGTAAGTGAGGGTACAGCATGTGGGGCCGAGAGCCAGGGAGAGAGGTTGGTGTGGGGGCAGACCGGCTGAGAGGGACCACAGGTCATGGGGTGCCAAGCTGGGTGGGGGTCCCCGAGGCCGCTGGGAGCCGCGGGAGGGTTTGGTAGACAAGGGTGAGAAAGGCTGGTAGGAGGAGACCCAGGCTGGGGCCAGTGCGGGAGGAAGCCAGAGGAAGGGTGGGATCTCTGTCAAGGTGGCTGTAGAAGAGACAGCTCCTAGCAGGGTGCGAGAGACATGAGAAGACTTCACTCCCCAACTGGGCACCTCAGCGGTTCAGCAGCATGGGATGAGAAAGGTCAGAGGTGACTCCTGGTTCCTGGCTCGACAGGGCGGATGGTGGTGCCATTTGCAGAGAAGGGTGGGGAGGAGCAGGGCATGCCATGTGCATGTGGGCAGGATGGAGGGAGGCAGGATGGAGGGTACGGCATGGGCTGGGATGAGCTGGGGGGACTGTGGGACCTTCTCAGGGAGGCTGTGTCCAGGAAGTAGCTGGGAACACTGAGGGGTGAGACACAGTCCAGGACCTGGCTGGGAGACCAGAGGCAATGACTGCAGCACCAGGAGGGGCAGAGGGGGAAGCGAGGAAGACGCAGGCGCTAAGGCTGTGTCCTTAGAATCCCAGTCCAGCCTGGCCCCCAGTGCCCGGGTATCTGCCCATTGGTGCCCTGGCACCTGCCCAGAAGCCTCCCTCTCACCGGGGCGCAGGCAGCTGTCTCCCGCCCACTTCAGCAGCCCCAGGGAGCTCCCTGCTCCTCCCTCATGGCCTTGAAGGCCCAGGAGACCAACCCTGGCTCAAGATTCTGATAGGGAAACACGGTTTTTGGTAAAGCCCAGTGATGAGGGGGCCTGACTCATGCCCCTGAAACTGGTCCCTCCCAACTCAGCAGGCCCCTCACGCCCTGACAAGCTTTGTCTGCAGAATTCCAGCAGGGGGGTAGCGCCATCCTGTTAAAGGTACAGGCTTTGAGCTCCAGGCTTGGGGCTGAGGTCCAACTTTGCGCCTTACTGGCTGAGGGATCCCAGGCAGTCCCTCAGTTTCCTCATCTGTGAAATGGGACATGGCGATACCCTTCCTTGCAGTGATCTGCGAGGACAGGGCGAGATGGGGTGTGCTGAAGGCTGAGACCCGTGTCTGCACGCAGTGAGTGTGAGGAGACCATTGCTGTTTTGACTGCAGAAATTCTGCCAGCCCTCCAGGCCACCACTCTGCCATCTCTCCTCCCTGGGTCCCCTAGTCCCCATGGCTTCTCTATTTCTCTGTATCTCGCAGAAGTTTCCTGGGATCTGATGGCCTTGGTGGAAGGCTTTTCAGAAGTTTTGGTAAAAGAAACATGCCAGGCCCCTTTGTCCCTAGCCCTGGGACAGGCTCACCCAGCCCCAGCCCCTGCCCCAGCTCACCCGGGCCCAGGCCCAGCCCCAGTTCCGGCCCTGGCTCACCCTGGCCCAGCCGCTGGGAGTTCTGCTGCTCCTGCTGCTGCTGGTGCCGTCGCGCCAGCTTCTTCATCTGCAGGGATAGCACGGTTCAGGCCGGTGCTGCCCCTCGCCTCCAGGCACAGCCAACCCTACGCCCCCTGGACCACAGTCTTCTGGCTGCCCCCTCTACTCCCACCCTACCCGGGGCCAGGGCGGGTGGAGGGCGTGGCCTCTTACCTTTGCTCTTTGGTTCTGAAACCAGACCTGGACCACACGTACACTGAGGCCCGTCTCAGCTGCCAGCGTCTCTCGGACCTGGCCCAGAGAGAGGGGGATCAGGTCAGGCCATCCAGGGGCAGCAGCTGGGAGATGGCAGGTTTAGGGGGATGATGGGATGTGGGGGGAGATGGAGGATGGAGGGATGTCCCTGCCCCCAGCAGGAGCAGGGGGTGGTCTCCAGAAAGGCAGTGGGTGTGCGGGCACCAGCCTCAGCCCTGCCCCCCGGCCGCCCCTCACCTTTCGGCAAGGCTTGGACGAGACTTCGAAGGAAGCCTTGAAGGCTCTTCGCTGCTGCGTGGTGAGGATGGTCCGGGGTCGCTTGGGCCTCCGCGGGTCCTTCCCGTCATCCCCGCTGCCCTTGCTCTGGCTGCCCTGCCCCTTGGCCGGCTTCATGTCCCCATCTTCGTCCTCGCTCTTCACTGTGGGGGACACAACCCGGCCTGTGAGGAAGGGGCGGGGGCAGCCTGGGCCTCAGCCTTGTCCCCTTAGGCAACCTGCTGCTCAATAGGAGCCTGTCTCCTCTGCTGATACCTGCCATGGCTCCCCAGTGCCCCCAGGATAAGGTCTCCTTCCCTCCCCCGGCCCACAGGCCCTGTCTCGCCTGGGCCCTCGTCTCCTGCCTGCTCTACCCTGCGAGTACACATGGTTATGCACATGGCTGTGTGGACACACACGAAAGTGTGCAAGCAAAGACATGCGCCGCAGATATTCACACAAGAGTGCTAGTGACCACAGCGTATGCACGCACACACTCACGATGCACACTCACCCGCTGGCACATGCACATGGGCCCACAAAGGCCTCGCGCATGCAACTCACAGGCGTATTCACACATACGGGCCCAGGCTCACAGGCAGGAACGTACAGGCCTGCACGCATCTGGACAGACACACACAGCGTGCGGAAGCATATGCACTTCGACCAGCACTACAGCCACACCCACCACACACACACGGCACTTCCCTGCCCCAGGTTTGGGTCTCAGAAATGCCAGCAGCCCCAGATGGATGGCCAAGCCTCCCCAGCCACCACTGGGCCTCCCACTGCCCCCACCCAGGCTGGTCTCCTTTCTTCAGTCCTGTTCTCCTGGGAGCGTGAGGAGGGTGATCTGCTCCCACTGAGAGCCCCTCTGCTGGGCGTGGCCAGCCTCTGCTCTTCCTCAGGAGCCATGGGGCTGGCTGCAGCGGTGTGCTGCCCAGGGATGGGTAGGGACAGATGGTGCTGGGCTCACTGCCTCCACGCAGGCCCTGGCCATGGAAAACCCTTCCCATGTGGCAGACCCTGTTGCCAGAGGGCTCCAGGTTACCCATGGGGCCTGGCAGACCGGGACACCTCCTCTCCATGCCTCCTGTTCCAGTCCTTCCCCACTGCTCCCAGGAACAAGGGCCGAAGCCACCTCCTGGCCTTTCCCTCCTTAAGGTTCACTCCTGGTTGGGCTCGCCCTGTCTGTCAGGAGGGCTTCAAACTGGCCTTGTCCTTTTGGGGGCTAGAGCAGAGTAGGGAGGGTCCTTCACCCTGGGAAATGGGGTCTTCCCCTCTAGCACAGAGGGCCCAGTCCCCTCCTCTCGGCTGGGAAACAGAGGCTGGCTCGGGGCTGTTTGCTTCCCACTGAAGGCTCCAGGGGGCTGAGGAGGGGAGGGCACATCAGATTCCCTGCTTCTCAGGCATCCCCAGCCTGTGGACCAGGTGCTGGTGAAGATCCCTGTGGAGCTGGGCTGCGGGTTGGAGGGGGGGCATCAAAGCAGAGACGGCAAGGCGGGTGGGCCAGAGAACAAGAGGTGTGTGTGCACACAAGCACAATCCACAGTACATGTGAGCATGTGGACAAACATATATGTGCAGCCATGTGGATAGGTGTTTAGTGCACAAGTGTGCTGTGTCATGTGTGTATGTGTGTGTATGCTTAAGTGTGTACACTTGTGTGTGTGCTTTTGCATTCCCAGATAGGTGAACACATATCTCCACATATATGTACATGTATCCACGCTCAGGGTAGGGGTATTCGGGCGTGCATTTTATGTGTTATGTGTACACGTGATCACACACGTGTTTATGTGTATGGATGTGTAGGTCTCAGGGGCAGTGAGCCTGGCGGCATGCACGTTTGTGTCATGTGCACGCAGGTGGACACATCGGTGCGCGTGTGCATCTGGATATGCATGCACCGTCTGTATGCAGCTCAAGTCCTGGAAGCAGGAAGTGGCTTCTCCAGCCGGGACTCCCCGCCAGGACACCCCAGTGAGCCCCGTCCCCGAGGCCTGCCCCCAGCTCAGGCCAGGCCTCACCGGAGTCGGACTCGTCGGGGCTCACAGAGCTGAGCAGGTCCTTCTCCTTCTCGTAGTCACCCTTGCACAGTAGCTGGCCCTCCTTGAGCACGAACTCGTCGCCCTTGCGTAGCTGCCGCTCACACACGCAGCAGCAGAAGCAGCCCAGGTGGTACACGCACTCCAGCGCTCGCATCACAAACTCGGTAGGGGCGATCTTCTCCATGCAGCCGCTGCACTTGGCCGCGAAGAGCCTGCGGATGCACAAAGCGGGTGTGTTGGCTGCGCTCACAAGTCCCTCCCAGAGGCCACTCCCCTCGAGGGCCTCTCCCTCTTGCCGCCCTGACCCTCAGGCCCAGGTGGGAGGGAGATGCCTTCCTTGGGCACCGGGCCAGACAGCAGAAGGGCCCTGCAGCCCTATTCTGCCCACAGGCCCCCAGAGACCCTGGGGTGGGCGTTGGCATCCTGCCTAGAGTCACCTGTCCCGGGCATGGCAGCTCAGGGCCCTTCCAGCTCAGAGACATGGTGGCCACTAGAGGGCAGTGTGCAGGCTCCACCCAAACTTTCCCTGGGGGCCAGGTCAGCCCGTCTGGAAAGGATCCTTTCTTCCTCAGCTCCCTGGTCTCCCTCTCCTCTGATCCTCCCTCACCAACACATCCAACCAATTCCCTGCCCAACCCACTGCCCAGCCTGGGCCCCTCCTCTCCTGCCTGAGCAATTGCCTGGTCCCCTCTCTGGGCTCCTGGCCTCTTCAGTCCTTCAAACCACAGCCCACACAGGGGTCGTCATACACACAGGAGCCTGGGGATCTTTCTAAAATACAAATCGGATCAAGCTGCTTCCCTGCTCCAGACTCTTCCATGGCTC
Organism: Mandrillus leucophaeus; assembly: GCF_000951045.1. Taxonomy (NCBI): domain Eukaryota; kingdom Metazoa; phylum Chordata; class Mammalia; order Primates; family Cercopithecidae; genus Mandrillus; species Mandrillus leucophaeus. Next base: position 2,786,832 of record NW_012099098.1, read on the forward strand.
CCTAGTGCCCTTAGGAGACCATCTGAGCTCCTGAGGCTGGCACTCAAGGCCCTTCATGATCCTGCCTCTTCCCTCTCTACCCTCTGCTACCCCAGGCTGCAGCCCCAAAGAACAGCCTGCAGTTTCTCCAGAGCACCATCATGGCAGCCTTTCAACACATCTTTCTCTGTCCTTTGGCTTGGCTAACACCTTCCCATCCCTCTGTCTCAGCTTATGCATCTCCATCACAAACAGATATTCACTGAGAACGTACACAGTGCCAGCCCTACTCTAAGCATCTTATGTGCAGAGATGCATTTAATCCTTGCAACAACTCTACAAGAAGAGAATGAACATTAGCCCCATTTTAGAGATGAGGAAATTGAGGTGCTAAGAGGCAGAGTCACTTGCTCAGAGTCACATGGGTAAATGCTGGAGGCAACTCCCAGGCTGGGCCTAATCCAGCTCCCGTATGACAACGTGGTCCCATCTCCCATCATCTCTGCAGACAAACGAGGGCGGCGGGGGCCGGAGGGGGTCTCTGGGCCCTGGCCAGCACTAGCGGGAGGGACTAGGCAGCACGGCCCCTCCTCTGCTGTGTCTGCTGACCGCTCCTCCCGACACTCCTCCACCCTGTCACGTGTCCTGCTCTGTGGGAACTCAGCTCAACAACACTTTGATGGAAAAATTTATGAAGAATCAAATTATTGCTGCTGGGAGGGAATTAAAACCATTTTTCATTCCCGGCGTCCCCGGGCCACGTCTGCGGGCGCCACCTTGGGAGTGCTGTGCACATCCCATCCCTCTTTATGGCCCGCCATCACGGGCACAGATTACAGCTGCAATTCTCTACTAATCGGTTCTGGAACAGAAATGGCCATAAATGGGAGGCACTCGCCTGCCTCCCTTCCCGGGGCTGCCATCAGAACCGCCCACGGCGAGCTGGTGGGGCGAAGTGGGTAGGGCCGCTTTGAGCTCTGCATGCTGCCTGGGCACTGGCCAGAGCACTCAGCAGGGGGCACCCCCAG
>NW_012099098.1:2787888-2791710 GCF_000951045.1 Mandrillus leucophaeus
GCGTGTGCATCTGGATATGCATGCACCGTCTGTATGCAGCTCAAGTCCTGGAAGCAGGAAGTGGCTTCTCCAGCCGGGACTCCCCGCCAGGACACCCCAGTGAGCCCCGTCCCCGAGGCCTGCCCCCAGCTCAGGCCAGGCCTCACCGGAGTCGGACTCGTCGGGGCTCACAGAGCTGAGCAGGTCCTTCTCCTTCTCGTAGTCACCCTTGCACAGTAGCTGGCCCTCCTTGAGCACGAACTCGTCGCCCTTGCGTAGCTGCCGCTCACACACGCAGCAGCAGAAGCAGCCCAGGTGGTACACGCACTCCAGCGCTCGCATCACAAACTCGGTAGGGGCGATCTTCTCCATGCAGCCGCTGCACTTGGCCGCGAAGAGCCTGCGGATGCACAAAGCGGGTGTGTTGGCTGCGCTCACAAGTCCCTCCCAGAGGCCACTCCCCTCGAGGGCCTCTCCCTCTTGCCGCCCTGACCCTCAGGCCCAGGTGGGAGGGAGATGCCTTCCTTGGGCACCGGGCCAGACAGCAGAAGGGCCCTGCAGCCCTATTCTGCCCACAGGCCCCCAGAGACCCTGGGGTGGGCGTTGGCATCCTGCCTAGAGTCACCTGTCCCGGGCATGGCAGCTCAGGGCCCTTCCAGCTCAGAGACATGGTGGCCACTAGAGGGCAGTGTGCAGGCTCCACCCAAACTTTCCCTGGGGGCCAGGTCAGCCCGTCTGGAAAGGATCCTTTCTTCCTCAGCTCCCTGGTCTCCCTCTCCTCTGATCCTCCCTCACCAACACATCCAACCAATTCCCTGCCCAACCCACTGCCCAGCCTGGGCCCCTCCTCTCCTGCCTGAGCAATTGCCTGGTCCCCTCTCTGGGCTCCTGGCCTCTTCAGTCCTTCAAACCACAGCCCACACAGGGGTCGTCATACACACAGGAGCCTGGGGATCTTTCTAAAATACAAATCGGATCAAGCTGCTTCCCTGCTCCAGACTCTTCCATGGCTCCCTAGTGCCCTTAGGAGACCATCTGAGCTCCTGAGGCTGGCACTCAAGGCCCTTCATGATCCTGCCTCTTCCCTCTCTACCCTCTGCTACCCCAGGCTGCAGCCCCAAAGAACAGCCTGCAGTTTCTCCAGAGCACCATCATGGCAGCCTTTCAACACATCTTTCTCTGTCCTTTGGCTTGGCTAACACCTTCCCATCCCTCTGTCTCAGCTTATGCATCTCCATCACAAACAGATATTCACTGAGAACGTACACAGTGCCAGCCCTACTCTAAGCATCTTATGTGCAGAGATGCATTTAATCCTTGCAACAACTCTACAAGAAGAGAATGAACATTAGCCCCATTTTAGAGATGAGGAAATTGAGGTGCTAAGAGGCAGAGTCACTTGCTCAGAGTCACATGGGTAAATGCTGGAGGCAACTCCCAGGCTGGGCCTAATCCAGCTCCCGTATGACAACGTGGTCCCATCTCCCATCATCTCTGCAGACAAACGAGGGCGGCGGGGGCCGGAGGGGGTCTCTGGGCCCTGGCCAGCACTAGCGGGAGGGACTAGGCAGCACGGCCCCTCCTCTGCTGTGTCTGCTGACCGCTCCTCCCGACACTCCTCCACCCTGTCACGTGTCCTGCTCTGTGGGAACTCAGCTCAACAACACTTTGATGGAAAAATTTATGAAGAATCAAATTATTGCTGCTGGGAGGGAATTAAAACCATTTTTCATTCCCGGCGTCCCCGGGCCACGTCTGCGGGCGCCACCTTGGGAGTGCTGTGCACATCCCATCCCTCTTTATGGCCCGCCATCACGGGCACAGATTACAGCTGCAATTCTCTACTAATCGGTTCTGGAACAGAAATGGCCATAAATGGGAGGCACTCGCCTGCCTCCCTTCCCGGGGCTGCCATCAGAACCGCCCACGGCGAGCTGGTGGGGCGAAGTGGGTAGGGCCGCTTTGAGCTCTGCATGCTGCCTGGGCACTGGCCAGAGCACTCAGCAGGGGGCACCCCCAGCGACCCCTGCCACCCACCTCTATTCTACCCAGCAGGCTCCTACTCATCCTGCAATACCCAACTCCAATGCCACCTCCTCTGGGAAACCTCCTCTGATGCCCCAGTCTGGGGGAGGTGGCCTTCTCTATGCTCCTCTGAGCTTCCCCTAGCCTCAGTTTACTCCTGCAAAATGGATATATCAAGCCCTTCCTGAAGGCTGTTGTCAGGATTCAAGGATGCTGAGCATGTAACTCAGTGCACGGGTATCATAGCAGAATGACAATGCATGTCCCTGCTGGTGCCCAACTCTACCAACTTTACTGGGGTTCCGTGAGACAGGACCTGGTCCCATCTGATCCTCAAGCGGGGGCCTCCATGAGTGTTTAGAGTAGGTGAGTAAAGGCCTGGGGTGAGCTGGGGCTGAGGCCAGGCTCTGCTCTGGGCATGCTGGACCCCACCAGCCTGCAGGGCATGGCTCTGCAAGGGGAATGTGGGCTGGATTCTGGCTTTAATTTGGCCCTCTGGCTGAATCCCCTTGTTCAGGGCACAACCTACCCAACTGTCAGTGATAGCGTTAGGCAGAGGCCCTAGGAATCTGGCTGGCTGTCCAGCTCTACCGAGGGGCTGAGGAAGGAGCCTGGGTTTGTAGAACCTGGTGTTCTGACATGGAAGGTGGTCCTCCCCCAACCCCCACTGCCCCTCTGTCCCCTCCCCACACTCCACCTGACCTAGTGGCCACACTAAGGTCTGCAGCCTGACCTCTGTGTGAACAGACACTGGCCATGTCGCTGCTAGCATGGCAGGGCCAGGGTCTCAGGGTCCCAGGCCAGGGTCAGCACACCTTGGGTGACTCCCGGAGAGGAGACCTTCTCAGGCTGGGGAGAAGGCAGCAGGGCGGGTGACCTGCATTTGCAGTCAAAGCCACAATGCTGGCTGTGTTCAGAACAGCCGCTAATGCCTTGGCAGCAGGGGGTCGATTGCTACTTTCTCCAAACTCATCAACACAATCTATTATTAATACTTCTCCAAAGGCTCGGTGCCGCCATTACGGAGGCAGCGCCAGCCACTCAGGGCATCATCTGTTATCTAGATTGCAAAAACTCGGGAAATAAAACAAACTGCACGCACTTTATAAACAGCGTGCGCCATCCGTTTGGTCTCCAAGCATCTCTCCACCCAATAAAACATCGGGGGGGATGCATGAAATACTCACTCCCAATTATGGGGCTGCCTTTGTCTACTGTGCTGGGGTGAGAGCGACTAATGGCATGTGTGGGAGGGGTTGGGGATACCAGCGGGGTCCCCTCTTCTCTGTGAGTCCCCATTCCCCCTCTCTTCGTGCCTCCTACCACGGAGGACTATGGAGCCAGCCACTGAGAAGCAGGCCCAGCCACAGACAGGTGGCACTGGAATCACAGGGACTTGAGTTCCATGCTGTGTCCCATCACTTGCTAGCTGGTGACCGGGCAAGTAATTTGTCTTCTCGAGTCTCAGCTCACTCATCTGTACAATGGGCTGGATAACATTGCCTGCATCTCAGCATGTAGCGAGTTGTCGGTGTAAAGCAGCGGCTGTGGCGGGCACAATCTCCATAACTTCCTCACTGTGCGGCTTTAGGCAAGGCATTTGACCTCTCTGAGCCTCAAATTCTTCATCTATAAAATGGGAATGATCAGGCCGGCGCGGCGGCTCACGCCTGTAATCCCAGCACTTTGGGAGGCTGAGGCGGGCAGATCACTTAAGTTTAGGAGTTCAAGACCAGCCTGGGCTGGGTGCAGTGGCTCACGCCTGTAATCCCAGCACTTTGGGAGGCCGAGACGGGTGGATCACGAGGTCAGGAGATC
>NW_012099098.1:2792190-2796121 GCF_000951045.1 Mandrillus leucophaeus
AAAAAAAAAAAATGGGAATGATCATCCCAACCATGGGGTTTTGGCAGGGGCTGGATGTATTTAAAGCCCTCGGCACCACGCTGGCATGAAGAAGGTACTCCATGTTTCTTTTGTTCGGTGTGTGCCCAAAACACCTTTGTTGCTCACCTTTGCTAGCGTCTCCACAATTCCTGGAGGCAGCCTCCCTGACGCTGACTGGGTTTACAGGGCCCCGCTGTGCCTCCTTCTCACCACCACCCCGGGTTCTGGCCAGTCCTTCTAGCTTGTTTGGCCTGATCTGGACAGAGCACTCCTGGCTCCATTATCAGTCTCAGATCATTATTGAGGGCTAATAATGCTCAGTTATCAGCTGCCTGCATCACCTCATTCAATCCTCACAGAACCCTCAAAGGAAGATGCTATTTCCATTCCCATTTTACAGATGAGCACAGAAAGGTGCAGAGGCCGGGGCACTCCTTCAAGGTCACACAGCAGCATCACCAGATACTCCAGATACTCCCTTCCTGATCTGTGCATCTCCGTGTGCCTTTGCTCATAAGCCGCCCTTATCCTGGGCCCTGGGTACCATGCCCGTGTCTGTCTGTTCCTGAGACTTGGGGCCCGATTCACCCTAAGTTCTTATTACTTAGCACGAGCCCGGCCTCCAGAAGGTGGGGCTGGCCATACACATCTCCCCCACCTCCAAACACATTGTTCCCCTCCGTGGTGTCATCTGGTATTATGGAGTAAGAAATTCCATTTTCAGGGATGTCCTTCCTTTGAAGAGTCCAGGCTGTGAGAAGATAGCTCCATATCCTCTGAGTTTTTATGGGTTTATTTGTTTAATGCTCAATTTATTAAACTCATAAGGCTAATAAACAAAACTCTGAAAACCAATTTTTTCAGGAGCATTTGAACACGGATTATAAATCTGATTAATTTCTCTCTTTTTTTTTTTTTTTTTTGAGACGGAGTCTCACTCTGTCGCCCAGGCTGGAGTGCAGTGGTGCAATCTCGGCTCACTGCAAGCTCCGCCTCCCGGGTTCACACCATTCTCCTGCCTCAGCCTCCTGAGTAGCTGGGACTACAGGCGCCCACCACCACGCCCGGCTAATTTTTTGTATTTTTTAGTAGAGACGGGGTTACACCGTGTTAGCCAGGATGGTCTCGACTTACATTACTGACAACTGCAGAGACACACAGAGTATGGCTGATTCTTTCACCTCCAATAACATTGGTTTTCCTAATGTTCTGGGAGCACTCCAGCTTCTCCAAGCAGGTCTTCATGCCCAGATCTGAGGGTCCAGACAGCATGCACTGGGCTTGGAATCCCAGCTCTATCACTTCCTGGCACTGGAATCTTGCACAAGTCCCTTCTCTTAAGCCTCTGTCCCCAACTGTCCAGTGGGGATGATGACAGAGACTGCTTGACAGGGCTGGGCACAGGAGATGGGCTCAATAAACGGCGATCATGATCACTGTTATCAACTCTCCAGGACTTCCCGGACTTCCTGCTTGCCACCCTTGCTGAGTCAAGATCTCCTACCCTCCTCTGAGGGTGCCATTCCCATACCCCATCACTGCCCTTTACAGTTTATGTGGCTCTTCCTTGGGTTCTCAGAACAATTCACACTTCACGCTCCACTCAGGTCTCTGTACTCTCAGCGGGCCTCTTCCAGCCCTCAAGGCAACCCCGTCCAGCCCCTCTGCCACAGCCTAGGGGCAACTCCCAGCCTTTGTCCAGCACATTGCTACCTCCCACTTCAGAGATAAACCAGAAGGTTAGGAGAGAGACACCCAAGGTTTGGTCTTGCCTCCTCCTCAAGTTAAATTAGATTACAAACCCTCTTCATTTCTGAATGTCCAAGAGCACCCCAAAATGTCAGGATAAGCCCAAAGACCTCGCTGTGGCACTCGAGGCCCCACCCACCCCGTGACACCCGGCTCTCACTGCCAGGCTTCTCACTGCTCTCGGAACATAGCAAGTCCCTTCTTGCCTCCTTAGTGCTTAAAATTCCATCTGCTTCCAAGGCCTGGCTTCTCTGCCCCCTTCCTTTGCTTCTTGCTAAACTCCTCTTCATCCTTGAAGACCCAATTCAAGTGTCACCTCCTCTGTGAAGCCTTCCCTGATACCCAGAATCCCAGCCTCTCTCTAGTTATTTCTGCGTCTGAAGTCCCGACCAACCTAGAAATCAGACACTGGGTCTAATTTACTGGCATGGAGGAGGTGGTTAGTGTTTGTCAAATGAAGGAACAACCTTGTGTGAAATGAAATGGGCAGCCAGGTAGCACAAGAAAACGCCAGGTATTCTGCTCCTAAGGGTCTGAAACTGCCACCGTGTAACAAGGTAAGTGAACTCGCTCTCCCGCCCCCAGCCCCTTTACAATGACACAACTTGGGTCCAGTTTGTTAAATTTATATCAGTGGAGTTCCACGCATGCTTCCTGCAGGGCTGGGAGTCCCCAACCCCCAAAGCACCCTCATCCCCTGTACCAAGGGAAAGACCCCGGGGGTACCATGTTTGTACTGATTCTTATGACCGGAAGTGATTGGACCAGGCCTGGACATCTGATTCAAGGGGGGCCAATCAGACCCTCTGTCCTGTGTGCCTTCCTTCCCCTGCTCACTCAAGAGCTCTGTCAGCCCCCACTCCATCTTCAGTGGCTCCCATACCTCCATCGCCAGCTGCACAGCCCCGGGTGATTCACATCCCTTCTCCAAGCCTCAGATTCTTGTTCTGTCAAATGGGGGTTTGACCTGTCCCTCCCTGTGTAATTGAGAATCTGGTGATTTTAACCCATGTGGGAAGGCTTGGCCCAGCGTCTGGCACAGGAAGGATCTCAATAGGTGTGTGCTGTCTTCTCCTCCCCAATCTAAGTCTCTGGAACTTTCTCTTCCCCACCTCCCATTTTTGTCTGAAGCCCCGTAATCGCACTGTTGGGTTTGTGCTGTCCCTGTCTGTCTGTCTGTCCGTCCCTTTATGGGTATGCACGGCACTGGGGACTAGGCAGATTCCAGGCTGGTTTCCTTTAGGGCCGCTCCATGCCCAAGACCCATGGCCCCTGCAGCAACCACTGCTGGGAACACCCTCCTCCCTCCATGGGGACCACGAGGTTTGGTCCTGCAGCTGCAGCCCTTCTGTTCCCACCGGCTACACCCTCTCACATTCACCCAGCAAACACCCGTGAAGGCTGACTCTGGGCTGGGCACATGGAAGACACTTGGGGCATGGAGTTAGATGGAATCTCATCCCGTAGAACACATGCTTGGATGGGGTCTTGGGGCATGCTGGGCAAGCAGAGAGGCACAGGAAGCACCAAGAATCTATCTGGGAACTTCCTGGAAAAGGTGACATGACACATACTTAAGAACCTGGTTCTGGAGCAGAAGGAACGGGTTTGAATCCGGGCTCTGCCACTTCCTGGCTGGCTGACTTGGGACAAGCCACCGCTGCTCTCTGACCTGGTTTTTCCCATTTGAAAGCTGGCGATCCCAATTCCCACCTTACAGGTAATCATCATAATGTGTTGACCTCCCTGTGTCACACCTCCTTCCTAGGCTGGTGGCGAGGTGCCCAGGACGGCATGGCTGTAGAGCATGTCGGACAGTAAGCACTCAGTGTGGTGGCTGAGGTTATGACTGTGGGCGGGACTGGGCTCTGATGATGCCGGCTGAAGGATGAGCTGCAGTTCACAGGAGCTAGGGGACAGGACCCTAGACACTCCGGGGGTCGCGGCTGCTGCTGCTAGAGTCAGCCTGTCACTTGGAGAGGGAGCCGCCTGGCCTCCTCCCTGCCGGACTCGCTGACATCTCCCCCACGTGCCTGCCGCGTCCTTATCATTCCGGGCGTAGCTGTTTTTTATTTTGAGACAAAAAAGGGCCTGTTGATGGGGATCCAACTCAAACCAGCTGCAAACATCTGCTTTGATGCGGCGGCCGCGGGCCGGGCGG
>NW_012099098.1:2797641-2816138 GCF_000951045.1 Mandrillus leucophaeus
TCCTGCCTCAGCCTCCCAAGTAGCTGGGATTACAGGCATGCACCACCACACTCGGCTAATTTTTGTATTAGCCGAGAAATTTCACTATGTTGGCCAGGCTGGTTAGGAACTCCTAACCTCAAATGTTCCACCCACCTCAGCCTCCCAAAGTGTTGGGATTACAGGTGTGAGCCACTGCACCTGGCCCTGATTGGCATTTTAACCAGGTTCCTTAGGCACCTGTAGGGGGGCACTGGGTTAGAGGGAGGAGCAGGGAGTGGCTTTGGGAAGTTAGCACAGTGAAGGTGTCGGCTCAGAGCCAGGAGGGCGGGGGAAGCCTTGCGAAGGCAGACAGGGGCCCAAGAGGAAGCAAGAGAAAGGATGGCATTGGGGATGAGTCCAAGATCTCCCGGCTTGAGCACCCGGAATGACGGAGGTGCCACTAAAGGACATGGTGTCTATGGCGAAGCAGGGGAAGAACGGGGAGGGCAGCCCTGGATGTCTTAAGTCTGAGCTGCCTTCTAGGCAGCCATGTGGATATGTCTAGGGGCAGCTGCTTGTGTGAGGCTAGAGTTCGGGGAGAGGTGCAGGCTGGAGATGCTGTGTGGGGGCTGCCAGGATGCAGACACACCCAGAGATACACATCACACAGACACACTGCTACAGGGTGGACAGCCGTGTCCATGTGGCTTGGCACCTGACCACTGGTTTCCCACCTTTGGGGTTCTGACTTCTGATGGGTGATGGGGATATTGAGGCTTCTGTGGGAACCAGACCTTCCCTGGTGACAGACAGGTCAGGTGCAGGTAGGAGGTGGAGCATCACATCCCTCTGACCATCCTTCCCTGCATCCTTTCTGGCTGAACTTGGGACTCTAGTCCAGGCTAGAAGAGTCACAGGAAGTCCTGGGCCGACTGGGCATCAGGGAGGTTGTGAGCTATGATGCGCCAGGCACTGTGCAAAGGGCTTTTATCTGTACTATTTCATGACCTTTGGGTTCACCCTCTTCCCCCTTCTTTCTGCCCCTTCACTAGTGAATTCAATACATTTGATGATTTGGTGATTCACCCACTTATATAACATTTACCCAGCACCTACTATGAGCCAGGCCCTCTCCTGGTCTGCAGTAGGAACCTTCTCTTCCCACCTGCTCATCAAACCATTTGAGCTAATCCCAGGTACCTTCCCCCATTCTCACTGAGGTCACCAGCTCCTGGTTACCAAATCCAACATTCATTATTATCGTTATTATTGCTTACTATAATGTACTGACTGTTTCCCACATAGCAGGCTCTGGGCTTTATTTGCCCATGGGCTCCTCCTCTATAAGACCCCTGCGAGACAGGCATCATCCTCTCTTTGCTAGAGAAGAAGGTGCTGCTTGAAGAGGGTACACAGCTGCTTAGTGTCTGAGCTGGGGTTTGAGCCTGGCACATTGGGTCTCCCAGCTCCTGCTCATCCTCCCAGTCTCTGTGCTTGGTTTCCTGGACCTCCCTGTTCTTGAAGCCCTTTCCTGCTTTAACCTCATCTGCCCTGGCCACCTCCCAAAACAACTCCACACTTGCTTCATCAGCACGGAGCTGCTGGGCCTCTGGCCTGGGCTGGGGGCACCACGGTTATAGGGTGGTGATGGCACCCACAGTCCAGAGGGCTGACAATGCACGTGGAAGGTGAGAAACCCTGGGCCATGGGAGGCAGACGCCTTTAGATTTCTCTCCAGGGCCCTGCACGGCCAGAATAGGCCAGGCCCAGAGCCAGGTGCCCAGGAAGGGGTGGGGGATCCACAGCAGTCTGAAGACGTGCAAACTCAGCCGAGTGGAGGGCGGAGTGGTGTGGCAGGAATGACTTTCTGGAGACTTCAAAGAGTTCAGAGGATTCCAGAGGGGGAAGTGTTGGGGCTGGGATGGGAATGTGTGTGTCTGAGGCCAGAGTCAGGCTCTATGTAGAGGTGGAAAAGCAGAGAGCCCATTCTGGGAGGGGGAAGTTGAAAAGCAGCAATGGCATGAAGGAAATGGAGGCCATTTTCAGGGTTAGGAAGATAGTGGATCAGGTTGGGAGACAGTGGGTCAGGTTGGAGTGTGGGCGAGAAAAAAAGGTCAGGCTGGACACCTTGTATGTTGGGCTAAGGAGGACAGGTCATATCTCTCTTGTTCTCATCAAATCATCCATTTATCCACTCATCCATCCATGTATCCATCCACCCATGCATCCACTCATCTGTCCATCCACCTACCCATCTATCCACCTGTCCCCCATCCACCCACCCCCTCAACCATCTATCCACCCATACAAATATCCACGTGTGCATGCATCCATCCTTCCACTTACCCATCCATCACCCACCCATCTATTACCCATCCCCCACCCATCCACCCTCTCAACCAGCTACCCGTACAAACATCCATGCCTCCATCCGTCCAACAAATACTTAGCTACTTGCTCGGTGCCAAACCCCAACTAGTGACTCAGTTCCTCCTGAAAGGGCAGAAACTTTCGCTATATGATTTGTCTATTCTGTAGGCACTAGCGAGCGTCCACCATGACTAAGCTCTGTGCTAGGTGATGGGGAATCAGCAGGGTCACAGTCTTCAGGGGGCTCCTGGTAGAATGGGAAAGCAGGTATTCCATGTGAGCGGAGTGTCAGATCTCCAGGGTACCACTAGAGTGCCCAAGTGGCTGACCCAGCTGATACTTTGACTCTGCCATTCTGACTTTAAGGATTTTGGACTGCTGTACATAGACCACAGCATTTTAATTAGGGTTATAACAACACTAATAAACTTTCTTTGAGCAAGTGTTTTCTGGAACAAACGCCATTAAAGCAATTTTTTGATCAATGTTCTTTCTAGTACAGTCAAATAATTTTCTACTTTGCCCATTATTTCCCTAAAATTATTTTCATTGAGATAAATTATTTTTCATGAAAAATTTTCCATAAAGCTTTGCTCTAGCATCAGGTTCTTGCCTGTATTGGATCCTGCTGATGGACTCTTTGGTTAATTTGTGGCCGGTGACACATCTTACCCTGGTCATCTCACTGTTGTTAGTTACATTTTGTATGGATGATTTTACCAAGTTAAATTTTCCCCAGGATCAGGATGGGTGGTTTTCAACGTTAACAAAATTACCAAAGTTTATTACTACAAATTTTACCAGGCAGGTGATAAAAACATGCTCAGGGTAAAAACCATGGGGTCAAGACAGATTTGGGGGTGTCATATGTTGGGTTCAAATGTCCGGTTTCAGCTGGGGCCCCACAGACTAAGGGAGCTCCTTCTTGCCCATCAGAGACTCAAAGACAGTGACACCTCTCTTTCTTGGTTAGGCTCCTGTGGCAGCTTCTCCAGTCTTTTCTTTCTTTCTTTTTCTTTTCTTTTTTTTGAGATGAAATCTCGCTCTGTCGCCCAGGCTGGAGTACAATGGCACGATCTTGGCTCACTGCAACCTCCACCTCCCAGATTCAAGCGATTCTCCTGTGTCAGCCTACCAAGTAGCTGGGATTACAGACACAGGCCATCACGCCCAGCTAACTTTTTGTATTTTTAGTAGAGATGGGGTTTCACCATGTTGGCCAGGCTGGTCTCAAACTCCCAACCTCAAGTGATCTACCTGCCTTGGCCTCCCAAAGTGCTGGGATTACAGGCGTGAGCCACCGCACCCAGCAGTTTCTCCACATTCTAATCACCCTCTGAATGAGCCTGAGTTTATCCTTACACGTAAGCCCTTGAGGCATGAAATCCAGTAGCTCTGTCCTCCAGAGGGAAAGACCAACCATCTCCTCCCTTATTTCCCAACCTATGCTCCTCTGAATGCAGCCAGAGATAGCACCAACTTGGTTAGCCCAGTCATGGAGGGTCTTACTACCAAGTCTCTTTCCTGAGATCTGGACTAAGCTTCCTCCTCCCCGCAATGTCCTTGAGTACATGCCCTGTGTTCTGCTCGAATGTTTGAACCCAGGCTGTGAAAGAAGCTGGCAGACGCTCCTAGTAGACCTTACACCCACGGGAACCAGCCCAGCCCTGTGCTCAGAGCTTCACACTCAGGGGCCTCACCGAGACCACTATCGGAGGTAGGAGTCTCTTCCTTCCATGGGTCGCCCACCTGGTGAAATGCAGAGCTGGGGTCCCAGGTCAGCGCTGGTAACCACCACACTCTCCTGCCTTCCTGGAGGTTGGGAAGGTAGTTGGAGACCGGGAAGTAAATGACCCAGAGGTTTGGGAGCCTGACACCTGCTTCTAGCCAGTGGCCTGTTGTGCCGGGCTTTTTGTGGGGACATACCAGTAGTGGGTGGGCAAGATGAGTCCCCTGGCTGAGTCATCCACAGAGGCCTGAGAGAATATCCTGAAAAGGGGGTGCCAGAGAGGGGCAGGACTCCCTGCTGAGCCCAGGGGAGCCCGGAGAGGAGGGGGCAGGAGCAGGAATTAAAAGGCGGTATATGAAAGTGTGGGTGCCACTCATTTCCTGCCAGAGACAGGGACCCTCTCCCAGGGATGGAGAAGAGAGTCTGGAGGAACACATCCCTAGGTCTCCTGCACTCTGGCTGGGGACAGGCAAAGGGCAGGTGAGGCAGGTCGGGGCCCGGCCTCCGGGACAGGCAGGGCATGCCGCCCGCCCATTTAGTGGGTAACTGATCACTCCACGCCCCGCCCCAGCCGCCCGCTGCCTGCCTCAGCCGCTTAATCACCGCCTGCCCGGCCGCATTAGCATAGTAATGGCCTTTAAATTGAGCCTCTTTGTTTTTTAATTAAGCTCCCAGCAGGTACAGAGAAGAGCGATTATTGAGGAAGCTGCCAGTGCTAATCGCCCGTAGTCATTTGACAATTAAAAAGCGCCTAGCTTTAACCCTTTCCCCTCGCCCGCAGCAGTTCCCCAGCATTTACCCAGTGCCAACGGTGCGCAAGCTCTCCCTGCGGGATCTGCGGACCCTACCCCTGGCAACTCCGAGAGATCTGAGTGGTCTCTGCCAACACCTCCACTTTGCTGATGAGCAAACTGAGGCTCAGAGAGGGGAGGTAACTTGTTCAAGACACCCAGCTTGGGCATGGAAGAACTCGGGGGGCAGACAGGTTGCTAGAGAAAGTCAGTCGCCTGGTCTTTGCACCTTGTCCTGCGCTCTGCTTGGAATACTGTCCCGCTGTGAGTCTGAATGCTTCTCATCCTTCAAAGGCCAGATGGGCACTTCCCAAGCCCCATGGCATGGGGTTCCCAGGGTATCCTCCTCTTCCTGCCAGTTCATCCATTCCCCCAAATACTGATGCAGTGCTTACTGTGTGCCAGGTGCGGTGCTGGGTGCTGGGGACAGCAGCGAACAAGTCGCTGGGAGACAGCCCATCCTGGGGACTGTGGTGGGGAGCGAGTCAGAGAAGGCCACTTTTCGGAAGGCAGAGATTTGGGCTGAGATGGGGAGAGGAAGGCGAATCAGCCAGGCAAGGATGGGAGGTGACGGAGAGGCCAGGCAAGAGAGAAACACTGAGTGCAAAGGTCCTGAGAAACAATGAGAATCAATGAGAAATAAAAGGTGCAGAGGGCTGCAGGGAAGGGAGGGTGCCTGGAGCGAGAGGAAGTTGGGGGAGTGCAGGAGCCTGCCTGTGTGTGCAGGGTCTTACACACTATCTACTTAACATTTTTTATCTTAAAAATAATTGAATTTGTTTTCGAAGAGGTAATGCATTCCATAATTTAATACTGAAATGTACAAATACAAAAGGGTGTTCTCTGCATCCTCCTCTACCCCATGCCTAGCCATCGGTCCCCTCTCCAGAGGCAACCCAGGTCTTTCATTTGACCCTCCTCCAGAGATATGTCACACATACACAAACCCACATACACCAAGCTGAGTGCATCTGTCATTCCCCTCCCTGGCCTGGTTTGGGGCATATTTTGGGGGTTTTGTTTTGGTAATGAGGACTGATAGGGATTCTTGTCCACTTTGTTTTTCATACAAACACTAATATGCTCTACAACCGCCACCCCCACCCCATGATTGGAGATGACTCTACATCGGGAAAAGAGCACCTGATTTTACAGCTGCCTGATCCTCTATTGCAGGGCAAACCCTAATTTATTTAACCCATGCCCTGTTGATGGCCTTGTGGGCCATTTAAAGGATTTTTGTCTTAATCTCAAGAGCCATGGGAAGTCATTGAAAGGTTTTAAGTAGGGAGTGGCTTGAGTGATTTACATTTTTGAAAGATCCTCTGTGGGGAGACTCACTAAGAGGTTCCAGGCTGGTGCCCTGCAGGTGACAGGCACAGCGGGTCCTGGCTGGGGTTGCGGAAGTGGGAGGGGTGGGTTACCATAGCCATGCAGGGAGTTCCTGAAGTGGACAGGGGTTTGGGGGGTGAATGGGAGAAATGGGGTGGCCCCCTCGGCCCTGTCAGGTGGCTGGTGGACGTGGATGGGGGAGCCCTGCCTGAGATGGCAGCACAGGGTGGCAGATGGGGGACCACGTGGAGATGCCAGGCAGGCAGTCACCTGGCTCACTGCACTGACTGCCAGCACAGCATCCGTTCATCCCTGGGTCGGGGATTTCCCCACGCCAGGCTCTCTGATGCCAAAGAAGAGACAGATGGAGCTTAGCTGCCCCACAGGTGGCCCCAGGCCCCATCTCTGCCTGTTCACACTTAGCAGGGGCCTGTTGTTGGTGTCCCTGAACACCCCCCCCAACCTCCTCCACCTCACACCCCAGGCGGAGCAGGAGTTCCTGAAGAGGAGCAGCCCTGAGAAAGCCTGGCAGTGACTTTTTAATAAAGGAAGAGGAGCTTCCGCAGGGCACGGTGTTGGGGAGAGGAGGGTTCCAGACACTCAGAGACATATTCCGGCCCTAGTCACCACTGGGGGGAGAACCCCTTCTCCTCTGTCCTTGGCTCCCTGGTCGTGGGAGGAGCAAGCTGTTGATGCCCTGGAGCCCTCCTCACTCTGTCCCTGACTCAGAACTAGAGGTGTCCCCCTAGAGAGGAGCTGGCGGCACAGCCAGGACCACCTTCTGGCTGTCTTGTACCCCATAGACACACATAGCAGTGCAGGCAACGAGGGGTTAACAGTCTGCCCATCCCCATCTATCAGCCAGCATCTCCCAAACAGACGGACAGACAAGGCAGCTGTCCAAACAGGCCTGTGTACCTGGCCACGGCCGCAGAGAGGACAGGGCAGCGGCTGTTTACTCTGCTCCCACCACAGGCGCACACTCACACACACACTGGCAGGCCATTTCCATCCAATCTCCCCGTGGGGATGTGCCCTCCACCCCCGCCCCTCCCACCACCCCTGCACAAGCAGATTCCTAAATGCTCATCTCCCAGACAAGGGCTGGGAATCTCCAGGAGTCAGGGAGGAGGTGAGGTGCCCAGGGAGCACAGTGCTGGCCCCTAGCCTTGCCCCTGATGCTCCCTCTCTGCCCAGAGCGTGGTGGAGTGTCTCAGAGCCTGGGGACCTGGTGAAGCTGGGTGCCTGGGGAACGACCCCCTCAAAACCCCTCTGGTCTGTTTGGCCCCAAATCTGTGTCCCCTTGTCCATCTCCATCTCCCTGATGGTGCCAACAGCTACCTTCTGCCTTGCCTGAGGGAGCCCTAGGTTAGCCTCTTTCTACACTGGGCCCTGAGCTTGACCCCACTGGCCTCCTGTGCGGCTCTCAGATCTGCCCAACTCCTTGGTGCTGAGTTGTTTGTGGGGCCTGGTGTGTCAGACATCCAGAAAGTCCAGCCAGCAGCAGGCAGAGCCCTCCCTACCCTCTGTGGGTGGTTCCCCATTCACTCTGACAGGTCCCCTCTAGGCCCTTTCCCTAGAGAGGGGCTCCCTGTGGTGTCGGGGGCTCCCCCAGACCCCAGCATGGATGCCTGCTGTGAGCCAGGCTCTGGGTCGAGCTCTGGAGTTCTCATCTCCTCTCCACCCTGGAAGGCAAGGAGAATGAGTCTTCCCATTTCTCAGATGAGAAAACTGAGCCTTGTGCCAAGCCTCACAGCTACAAAGTGCCAGAGCCCCCAGTAAGAGATAGGTCAGCGTGTGGTCGGGCAAAAGCCGAAAAGAGCCTCTTGCTTTGTGTGTGTGAGGAGTCCACAGGCGGGCAGCAAGAGGTGCACCTTTCTGACCAAGTCCTGTGCCGGGTGCCATGTGCCTGGGCATGTCACTGGCCTCACTTCTGGCATCACTGGGGCCGGCAAGTGATAAAAGTCAAGGCTCCTGCTTACCAGTGCCTCTGGGAGGGAAGCTCCTGCCAGCCTCAGCTGGCCAGGACATGGTGCAGCCAGGATTCTGTCCTGGGCTGTGTGCGCCCCCCTCCCTGAGGCCAGGCCCTGGACTGTTCCTCAGCCCCCCGCACCCCATGTGACATCTTTACGGCACATGCTGGGTCTGAGAAGGCCTGAATGGGGCGAGAGGGAGGCAGGACATCCCTCAAGTAACGGATTGTAAATTCCTGGGCCCCGGCTTTCCATCCCTAACAGCCCCTCCCGAGCTCACAGTGCCTGTCCCTTCGCAGCCAATTTAAATGAGGGCTCCCAGACCCGGGGCGTAAAGCATTCCAGACTCGGGAGAGGGGCAACTATTGTTTCTCTGGGAAAAAAAAATAAAATAAAATAAAATAAACTGAGTCTCTGCAGCTTCTAATCACTCTCACATGTGCTGCACAGGTCCCGCCAAGGACAGCCCTCTACAGTGTGTGAGCCCCGCATGGGCACAGACCCTGCCTCACCCTACAGCCTGTGAGGGAGGCCCCTGATCTCCATTATTCCGTGGGAGAAACTAACGCAGGGGGAGCTGCCAGACACTGGCTCTCATTTGGTCCCTCTAATAACCTCACACTGTAACTCATGATCCCATTCTACAGAGGGTACAACTGAGCGCCTTGCGCAAGGTCACCAGCCAGTACTGGGCCAGCCGGGATGACCTCCAGCAGACAGGCCCAAGGGATTTGAACCCGGTCCTTCCGACTCCAGAGCTGGAGACCTTCACCCCTTGCGGTGTGGCCTCCCTATGTGAGAAGCATCCACTGATCCCTTGGAAGGAGCCCGGCCCCAGCAGCCCTGCCCCAGGCAGGTCCCACCACAGCCACAGCTGGGGCCCAGGAGCATCAAGGCTGGTTTTTAATAAGGAAGATGAATTTACTTGGAAGTCCCAGTCCAGGAGAAGGGGGCGGTGGAGACTGCCGACCTTGATTCCCTCTGCCCTTCTGGAGGGAGGGGAGTGGAGGCCTGGCCAAGTGGCCTCTGGGCCGCTGGGGGCCTGGGCTGTGGGGGGCCGCTGCCCCGGCCTGGAGGGAGCTGGCTCACTCTCTCTCCCCGAGTAAGCCCACAGGATATTACACTGCCTTTGTGTGCCTGGTGACCCAGCTGCTGGTTATTGAAAAATTCCACCGCTCGGCACAGGGCAGGCCCGCTGACCCCTCATCCCGGGGCGCGCCTATCTTTCAAAAGATACAGGATTAGAGAGCCAGAGCCGGCCTGGAGCGGTGCCCCGCCTGGGGTGTCTGTGTTTTCGCGGCCTCTCGGGATACTGGCTGGAGTGGGCTCTTGGCGCAGGATTTAATTAGTTGGAATCAGCCTGCGATTACTGCAGCGACTATTTACCCAGCCACTCTGCAGTCTGAGCTGTGCTCGGAACAAAGATGGGCCCCTCGGCCCTGGCTGGCCAGGCCAGGGGCCCCAGCTGAGCCCAGGCCCAGCTGCCGGGAGGGGAGGGCTGTGGGCCTGGCAGGCCTTCTGCCGGCGCACCTCATTTAGCTGATATTTGTGGGTTTTCGCAATGCAAAGCATCTACGTGGGGCTTTTAAAAAATTAAAGCATCTCAAGAAATTTATGACCGATTTCCGAGCGGGGTCCCCTCCCCCCAGCTCGGAGCTTGGTGGTGGTGAAGCAGAGCTGGGTTTACTGGGGTGGGACTGAATTCCTGTTGACGGCTGGTGAGCTGGGCATGGGGCTATGCCCGGGTGCCAAACTCTGGAGAATAGGGGAGGTTCCCCAGCTGATGGTTCTCTTGCCTCCTTCTCTGCCGCCTGGGATGGCCCCTGGCTGTGTATCTGTCCTGCTGCACTCCCCTCCAGACAACCACAGTGGTGGCAGCTAGCGTGGGAGGTCTGTGTGAGCTGTGCTCCCAATCCTCATGCCCACCCACAGCTACGCCCACACCCACACCCACAAGAATTCACCTGTGACATGCACAGTAAGTCTTTGCTTACCCTTGTGGATGGGTTCTTGGAAACTGCGACTTTAAAAGAAATGCCATATAATGAAATAAACTTTTTTCATCTGTGTTATATGGAAACGTTAGGCGAGGACCTGCTGTCTGTGGTTTCGCTTAATGTCACAGTTTCCAAGAACCTATCCAGGAGGGTGAGGGAGGACTGACTGTACTGCCACCCACAGCACCCAGGTAACATGTATGTGTGCACACCTGTACTGCCTGTGCCAACAGTGTAAGCCCTCACCAGTGTCCACCCACACATGCCTGCCAATACATACGTGTATGATGACAATATGTGTGCATACCAGTACTCCAGCATGTCTGGCTACTCACACCTACCTGTCCATCTGCATCTGCCCAAGCCTGCTGTTTACACGTGCCCACATACGCCAGCACAATATGCCAGCAAATCTGAGCTCGTCTGCACCCATATGCACACATACTGGCCACATACACTCACATGCACGCTGACACGCGCCAAGGATGTGTATGTGCACAATTCTATAGGCTGCTCTCTGAGTGTGCTCACACATTTACACACACAAACTGCTGATGCATTCGTACATGCACAAGCACACGTTTCCACCCGTGGGGAGTCTGCTGCCTCTACTCATGTACGCACATGTCTAGCCATGGGAGGCGGCTGTGGGGGCTGTTTCAGGGCTCTGCCCCTTGGAGGGGGTCACTCAGACCCAGCGTCAGGTGACTGCTCTGGGGGCCCAGCTGGTATATCCTGGGAGACTGAGGCACACGCCGGGGACTCTCTTGGGAACTGGGATTTGGGTTAGGGCCCTCTCAGTGCCAGCTTTCCAGAAAAGTTGCTAGGATGGGGGTCTCCTCGCTGTCTGCTGGGTGACCTCGCCCCTAGTTATCACCAATCCTCCGCCCAGGAGCCCGGCCTTCAGCCTCCTCGGAAGGCTTCATTTCTCTCCTGCCTCCTCCACTTCTAACCATGGCCACTGTGGTTCCTGTCCTGCCTCGTGGCCTGGGGAGTACCTGGGGGCCATCCTGGGGGAAGGGCAGAGGACAGGACTGCCCAGATGCAGAGGAACTTTGGGCTCTGATGACCTCCTTTTCTCCCTGCCCTGGAGACAAATGACCCCAACCCTCATCCCATGGACACACACCTTAACACATGTGCACACGTATGAGGTGACCAGAATGGCACCTACTTACACAGAGAAACACATGGCCATATACAGAGGCACACACAGGCACTTGGGGTCACACACAGTGTGCACAGACACACGCAGAGGAGCACAAAAGCCCCAGGTAGACACTCACATACCTGAACACGAGATGCTGGACAAACAAGGACACATCAAAATGAAGACCCCCAGGCCCACACAGATGCCCAAGCAGGCCAGACACATGTGAACACACACACACACACACGCTCATACAAATACACAATGCAGACCCCAAGGAAACTCTTTTCTCAGAAGTCCAGGGAGGTCCAGGCAGAGAGGACAGTGACCCACCCACAGTCTGAGACTGGTGGGTGGCGAGGCCAGGGCCCCCGACTCACGGGCTGGCCCCTCCCTCTCCCTAGCCCTCATCCGCCGGGAGTCCTCATATCCACAGGAGCCCTCATCCCTGTCTCCACCCTTGCGGCCAGGCCCTGTTTCAGGCCTCACTGTCTTGGCCCCAGGCAGCCCATGCCCTCTCAGGTGCACCCTCGCCACGTGGAATGCCCTTCCGCCTTCCCTGCCCATGCCAGCCACAATCTTCCTCTCATCCCCTCACCCTCTGCCCTCGGGGTCCAGGACTGCTCAGGGCTCAAGCTGCCAGAGAGCCCCTTGGCAGGGTTGGACCCCAGGCCTGCTGCCGCTTCCGTGTCCATTTCTAAACAGCAAATGAGTCTGGCTGTGACTCAGTTTCCTCACCCAGTCAAGCATTCTTGATGGTGTAACAATGGGCAAGTGCAAACATGCTTTTCCCAACTGTGGACACAAAGAGCCAGGTTCCAGAAGGCCCCTCTCCCTGCCTGTCTATCATCCCCTGCCAAGCACCACCCAGGAGGGCCTGGTGGATGTGGGGTTAGGGGGACAAGAGGTGACTGGGGCCTCTTTGGGGTCTGAAAGATGTGGATTTAAATCCTGCTTCTGGGCCAGGCACAGTGGCTCATGCCTGTAATCCCAGCACTTTGGGAGGCTGAGGTGGGTGGATCACCTGAGGTCAGGAGTTGGAGACCAGCCTGGCCAACATGGTGAAACCCCATCTCTACTAAAAATACAAAAATTAGCTGATTGTGGTGGCGCACGCCTGTCATCCCAGCTACTCAGGAGGTGGAGGCAGGAGAATTGCTTGAACCCAGGAGACAGAGGTTGCAATGAGCTGAGATGGTGCCACTGCACTCCAGCCTACGCAACAGAGGGAGACTCCATCTCAAAATAATCAATCAATCAATCAATCAATCTTGCTTCTGTATTTGTGCCTTAGCTTTGTGACCCTGGACCCATGACTCCCCTTCCAGAGCCTCAATTTCCTTGTCTGTAAAATGGGAGGTTATGATCTGCCTCTGCAGCGTTCTGGTGAAGGTGTGATGAGACAATAAGCGCTGAGTGGCCAGGACGGTGCTCAGGAAGTGACAGCTTGACTCAGCCACCTTCTCCAACCCAGATGAACCTTTCCCTGCAATGCTGAGATCTCTGCAGGCCCCTGGTCTCAGTAAGAGTCTCTGTCCCTGAGCCCCAAACAACAAAGTACTTCCTCAGCAGCTCTTCTTCCGCCCCCCGTTTCCTAACCTGCAGGACACTCAGCTCCTTTCAACCCCTCAACCTGCCCTCCTCTCACCCTCCCTGGTCAGCCCCTGCTCTGGCCACACCCAGTGCGACTACATCATCACCTGCACTTCCTTCCTCAATCAACCTGCTTTCAGCCGCCTCCGCTTTCCCTGAGCCACCACTCGGCTAAAAACAACACCTTCCAGACCCAAGTGTCTCGTTCATTGATTTATTTATTCAACCGGCCCTCGCTTACTGAGCAGCTACTATGGGCCAGGCACTGTGCCAGGGGCTAGACAACTAAGCTCACACTGCCCTCTGCCACCGGCCACCTTTGGCCATCCCTTTCTTCTGGAAACTCTATGAAGGCACACAGTCTTGGTCTCTCCCCAGAGACGTGCAGGTTCCTAGTTCTCCATCTGCTCTTAAATGCCAGGACCCTCAGGGTTCTTGTTCTCTTATGGCTTTGAGTATCATTTAATGCCAAAAGCTCTCAAACCACCACCTCCAGATCTATAGCACTGACCCCTCCGTCAAGTTCCCACCCTCTTGGGGGATCCGGACCCCTTTACTGGCCTGCTTCCTGGGCTGCTCTGTAGATGCCTCCAAAGCAGCACCGCCCAGTGTGTTGACACTCCAGCTCCCGTCATGTGGCACATGTGCATAAAGATATATGTACCAGGATGCTCACTGATGTATGGTGTGTGTGACAGCAAAGCACTGGCAGCTGCCCAAAGGGCTGTGAGTAGGGAAATGGGTTCATAAATCAAAGTTCACCCATTCCCTCGACTGTTACGTCGTGGCTGCAAGATACAGCAAATCTGTGTGTACTGATGTGCGCAGGTGTTCTCAGTGTGTTGCTCAGTGGGACAAGCCAGCACAGAGCAGAGCAGTTTAGAGAAAATATGGATCCCGTCAAAAGGAAAACCAAGTGCATGTGCGCAGAACATGCTCCTACATTGTAGGAAAGGCCTGGAACATGACCCATCCGTCAACTGACTGCCTCTGGGAAAGGGGTGGGGGAAATGGATGAAGACTGTCCCATTTTGTTTCACTTCTGCTTTGCCTGAATTTATTTTACGAGCAACAACGATTTTGTAACATAAAAAAGGACAAATCTATAAGAAATACAGAGAAGAAAAAAAATGACCAATTTGTCATTTTTGCCTAAGCTCAGTTCCCTCTGACCAGCTCTTCTGGAAGTGACACCACTGTTCTCCCAGGGCTGAGAGAGAAGAAACCTTGAATCCTTTGCCCAGGCCTCTTCCCCTCCCATTCTTCCCACGCGGCCCCTCTGCAGGCCCTCATCCCTGTACACCTGCCCTGCCCAGGCCTCCTTGTCGCCTCTGCTGTCTCCTGTCTCTTTCAGAATGAAAATCAAAGTGCATCACAGCCTGCTCAGAAGTCTTCAGAGTCTCTCCACTTACATGCAACAGGACAGAGCAGCCCTGACTACCCAGTGTGTTCTCAGCATACAGCACATAGAACACGCATACGTAAAGCACGTAGAACGGCGCCAGCAAGGTTATTATTAGCATTGCTACTATTGTTATTATTATTTTTTCTTTTTTTGAGACAGAGTCTCGCTCTGTCGCCCAGGCTGGAGTGCAGTGGCATGATCTCGGCTCACTGCAAGCTCTGCCTCCCAGGTTCACGCCATTCTCCTGCCTCAGCCTCCCGAGTAGCTGAGACTACAGGCGCCTGCCACCACGCCCGGCTAATTTTTTGTATTTTTAGTAGAGATGGGGTTTCACCGTGTTAGCCAGGACGGTCTTGATCTCCTGACTTCGTGATCCGCCCGTCTCGGCCTCCCAAAGTGCTGGGATTACAGGTGTGAGCCACCACGCCTGGCAGCATTGCTATTATTTTAACAACCTGTTTTTCGCACTTCCCTTCTTCCTTTTGCCCTCAATTTCCTTTCTTTGCCCTCACTTACTTTTCCACCCTCTGTCTCTCTTCCTGCCTCCCTTTCCTCTTTCCAGAAATGGATCTGCAGCTCCAGCCTCACCACGGCAGGCTCTCCCTAATCCCATCAGCCTCCATCACCTGGCTCAGCTGCTCTGGACTCTGAGGTCTGTGGCCTCAACTCCGCACCTTGGCTCTCCCTGTCCCCTCTACTGGGCCTGCCCCTGCCCCTCCAGGGCTGTCAGCTGAATGCTTTTCATCCTTCCAGGCTGGATTCGATGGGCGCTTCCTTCAGGGAGCCTGCCCGCTCCCAGCATCTTCCAGCGGGCTGCCCCCAGGAGGTGGTGAGCAGAGCACCAGGTCTGGGTTCAGACCTGTCTTGTGCCTCTCGGCAAATCTCTCAAACCTCAGTTTTCCCATCTGTAAAACAGGCCGGACATAGAAGCTGCCTGGTAGGTTGTTCTGAGGGTTACTGAGGCGCAGGGCAGAGCGCCTCAGCACAGCGCCTGGCTCGGGAACCTCTGCGTGGGAGCTGCCATGACAGGCCTCCTCCTCTGATCTTTGTTCACTAGCACATCTCAGCCTCTTTGCGCATGCTGCCTTCTGGGTTCCGGTCAGCGTCTGCATTCACCCTGGAGACAACGGTGTAGCCCTTGGGGAGGGCCCACATTGGCCTTGTTGGGGCTGTGAGGAGGTCTCCATGCAGGGGGACACAGCTGAGCTGCCCGGGGCTGGCATGGGTTGGCCCCACCGAAGAAGAGGGCTACCCGGCGGGCTGGTAGGGGGCAGCTGGTGCCTACTCTGTTCAAAGGCCAGCGATTCTCCACGGCTGGTGAAGCGGGTGGGAGGATGTCCTGTGAGCCCCTCCTCCCAAAGAGACATCACCCAGGGGAAGGAGTGGTCCAGATCAGAGACAGGGCAACCCCGCCCCTGCAGCCCAGCACAAGGAACACCGGAGGCGCTTTTGTTTCTCTGGTAAGAGGAGCCTCCCGCCTCCTCCAGACTCACCCTCCCAGAGCAGCCCCGCTGGTCGCCGCTGCCGAGCTCCAAACTGGGCGAGCCTTTTCTCCAACACTCAGTAAATACTCAATACTGCATTAAAGCAATAAATAGTCATTTTAAGGAAACCGAGACTCAATTTAGCCACCAGAGTCAGGAGCAGCGGTTAGCAGGGCTGCGGAATGTCACTGCACAGCTGGCAGCCCCGCCCCCGCCACCCCAGCCCCGGCTCCAGGGGGAGGCCCAACAATGGGCCGTGCCAGGCTGCACCGCCCCTCCCCCCAAATCAGGTTACGATGGACCGTGGAGGAGGGGGACCGGCTCAGCCAGCAGCTCCAGGGAACTGGAGGAAGCCAGAGAGGCGCGAAGGCATGGAGGAACACCCCACCTCCACCTGGGGATAATAATAATAAAACTAACAAGAACAGCAGCACAGGCAGGAAGAAGACAAGCAATTCCCGAACGGACTGAATGGACACTTGCCCAGCACAAGCACAGCGCTAAGGACGGTACAGGCATCCCTGTGTTTACTGCTTCAGCCCCTCCAGTGAGAGAGATACTTTCATCCCAACCTCGTAGGTAGAGCCACTGAGGCTCAGGAAGCTGAATTACTTTGGTCAAGGTCAGGAAATACTTGCACAACGTGTGCATTTATTTATTTTTTACGAGACGGAGTCTGTCTGTTGCCCAGGCTGGACTGCAATGGCATGATCTCAGCTCACTGCAACCTCCGCCTCCTAGGTTCAAGCGATTCTCCTGCCTCAGCCTCCTGAGTAGGTGGGATTACAGGCGCTCACTACCACGCCCAGCTAATTTTTGTATTATTTAGTAGAGACGGGGTTTCACCACATGGTCAGGCTGGTCTTGCACTCCTGACCTCATGATCTGCCCACCTCAGCCTCCCCAAGTGCTGGGATTACAGGCGTGAGCCACCGCGCCCGCCAACTTGTGCATTTATTAAGTACCTAGTACAGGCCTTGTGCTATCTCCGTGACATGTTCCCATTCTACAGACAAGGGAAGTGAGACTCTCAGCAGGGAAGGAACTTGGAGGTGACACCTCTTGGCTCCTGGCCCACATGGTCCCTTGTCCTGGTTCAAGGGGAAGGGGTATACTGCCACCCCCAATCCCTGGGCCTGACCGTCTGTTTGGGTGGGGGATTGGGTTGGGCTGCCTGGGGGAACTTGGGGGGCCTGGTCCTGTGATTTGGTCTCCAAGTTATGTGGGCGAAACAAACAAGGCTCCTCTGTGCAGGGCTGGGGGATTTGTGCTCACCGCCATGGAAACTACACAGAACGTGGGGGGAGGGGAGTGTGGCGCGGCTCCCCTTTACAGATGTGAGACACCCCCCACAGCCTCAGACCTGGGGCCAGCTGTGGGTGGCCTGGAGGCGGCTGGAGGCAGACGAGGGCTGGCTGGACAGGCATCCTCCACCTGGTATCCCCTGGGCTGGGGTTGGGAGACAAGAGCCTGGCACAGGACTCAGACTTGGGCTCCGTGGGTGCAGCTGGCATGGGAGGCAGAGGAGCCCTGGCAGTCAAGATGTGCCAAAAATACCAGGCAGAGATAAGAGCAGCAACTCCTACCCACTTGGCTAAAAATAGCCCCATACTGGGAGGCAGAGAGGCCCCCGGGATTCCCCAAAGACAGCTGGCCTGCTGCCCCTGCCCCATGGGTGGCCTGGTCTGGGATGAGCCCATTTCCCAAGCAGGGCAACCAAAGCCAAGGAGAGGGCAAGGGCCAAGCACATCATCTTGGGAAAAGCATTCTCAAGTACCGTGTGTTGACTATGTGCCAGACACTGCCTGGCAAGCGATCTACAAGCCTGGTGTCAACCAAAACAAATTGAAATGGTGATAACAATGGAGGCAGGCGTTAATGTTTACTTCATACTCATTAGGAGCCAGGCACTACTCCAAACATCGTATGTGTTTATCTCATTTTAGAGACAAGGATTACTATTATCCACATTTTATAAATGAGAAAACTGAGGCTCAAAGAGGTCAAATCCCTTGCCAAGGTCACACAACTGTAAAGTGGCAGAGCTGGGATTTGAACCCAAGTTCCTCTGCTCTCAAAATTCTTTTTTTTTCTTTTTCTTCTTCTTCATCTTCTTCTTTTTTTTTCCTTTTTTTTGAGAAAGAGTCTTGTCTTGTTGCCCAGGTTGGAGTGCAGTGGTGCAATCTCGGCTCACTGCAACCTCTGCCTCCCGGGTTAAGTGATTCTCCTGCCTCATCCTCCCAAGTAGCTGGGACTATAGGCATGTACCATGCCTGGCTATTTCTTTGTATTTTTAGTAGAGATGGGGTTTCACCATGTTGGGCAGGTTGGTCTCGAACTCCTGACCTCAAGTGATCCACCTGCCTCAACCTCCCAAAGTGTTGGGATTACAGGTGTGAGCCACTGCACTAGCCTCAACATTCTTAAGCCTTAGGTTGTTCAGCTGAGGCCAATAAGGCTCAGAGAGGGACATTCGCTTGCCCTGGGTCGCACAGCAAGAGAGCCAGGACTGGAACCCAGGGTTTTCTGACTCCCAGGTCCAAGCTCCTCTCCAGATCCCAAGTGAGTCACCATTGCCAACACCACCCTCCTTGCCAGCAGTGTGTTTGGATTGTGTCTGTCTGTCTTCCTGACGGGTAGTCCTGCCTCTGCTCCAGCCTCCTCTGTCTGTCGGGTCCCATTTGAGCTGAGGGCACCAGGCTCCCTATCTGC